>NW_007729069.1:138845-152731 GCF_000696425.1 Galeopterus variegatus | reverse complement strand
CCCCCCCGCAACCCCCACTCTACTCTGCTTCCGTGAGCTTCGCTGTTTTGGATTCTGCATGTAAGTGAGCTCGCGCCGTGCTTGCCTTCCTGCGTCTGGCTTATTTCACTTTGTTTGGTGTCCTCTAGGTTCATCCATGTTGTCACTAATGACAGGATTTCCTCCTCTTTTGAGGCTGACTAATATGCCATTGTGTACGCACACACGCGCACACACATGCATCTTCTTCATGCACTTGTCTGTTGGGGGACACTTGGGTTGACTCCACATCTCGGCAGCGCAGGTGTGTCTTTGAGGTACTTGCTCCCTTTCCTTTAGATGCGCACTCGGTAGTGGGACCGCTCCATCATATTTTCAGTGTTTTTAAAAACCTCCATACGATTTTTTCTAATGGCTATACCGTTGACATTCATATTTGATCCACGTGCCCTGAAGAGCCAAGCAGGAAGGAACGTGGGGGAGATGGACTGTCCCTCCCACAGTGTCCCCAGCGGCTGCACCGCCCCTCACTCCCCCAGCAGGGGGACTGGCCCTTCTCTGGGGCCTCCCCGGCCTCTCCTGTCACTGCCATCTGTATAATGTAGCCATTTTCATAGTGCAGTGATACCTTCTTGTAGTTTGGATCTGCGTTTCCTGGTGGCAAGTGATGCCAGAGACCCTTTCACATGCCCACTTGCACTGGTGGGTCCTCTTTGCTGAAGTGTCTGCTCACAGCTTTCTCTCATTGTCTAACTTTTTTTTTAAACTGTCGAGTTTTGAGAGCTCTTGGTATATTCTGGATAGAAGTCCTTTGTCACACGTGTGATTTGCAAATATCTTTTCCCAGTCTGAAGCTTGTCTTTTAATGCTCTTCATAGGGTCTTCTGCAGATCAAAATTTTTAAGTCTAATGAGGTCCAGCATGTCAAGTTATTTTCCTTTTATGGTTCATGCTTTTGATGGTAAATCTAAGAACTCTTTGTCTCTATGTATCAGTCTGCCAGCACTGTCATCACAAAACACCACTTCCTGGGGGGCTTAAACAACAGAAATTTATTCCCCACAGTTCTAGAGCCTGGAAGTCTACGGTCGAGGTAGATGCTGGCTCCCCACTGGTCCGCACAAAGACAGAGAGCTCCAGTGTCTCTTCCTCCTCTCTATAAGGCACTAATCTTATGGATCAGGGCGTACTGCGATGACCGCATTTAACCTTAATTACTTCCCTACAGGTCCTATCTCCAAACTTTGTCACATGGAGGGTTAGGGCTTCAACATACGAATCGGGGCAGGAGGGAGCACAATTCAGTCCATATCATCCTAATTCCAAAAGGTGTTGTCCTATGTTTTTTTCTAAAAGTCTTATGTTTTACGTCCATAGTTTTATGTCCATGGTCAATTTTGACAAAAGATGAGTTAACTTTTGAATAAGGTGTGAGGTTTAGGTGGAGGTCCTTTCCCTCCCGTGGATGTCCAGCCTCTCTGTCACCCAGTGTTAAAAAGCCTGCTCTTCCTGCATTGACTTAACTTTCTACCTTTATCAGTTCAGTTGGGCATATTTTTGTGGGTCTCCTGCTGGGTTTTCTATTCTGTCCCATTGGTCTGTGTGTCCATCCCTCCACCGGCACCACACTGTTTTGATTACTGTAACTGCACAATAAGGTTTAACATCAAGTAAAGTGATTTATCTCAGTTCATTATTTTTCAAAATTGTCTTAGTAACTCTTGGTTTTGTGCCTTTCCATATTGTTTTATTTAATTTTTTTTTTAATTTAACATTTACTTGTACATATTTGTGGGGTACAGTGTGTTGTTTCAATATATGTATATACTGCATAATAATACATTTTTAAAAAATAAGCTTATCTATGTCTGCAAAAGCTGTAGATGAAATTAGGGAGCATTGACTTCTTCACTCTGTTGAGTCTTCTGATCCATGTATATGACGCGTGTCTTTACAGATCCTACGTAGGTATTCCTTGATTTATTTCATCAGCATTTTATAATTTCAGAATACAGATCCAAGTTTTGTTAGATTTCTTTGCTAGGTACCCATTTCATTTCTTTGGAGTGATTGTAAATGATACTGTGTTTCAAATTTCAGTTTCTGCATGTTCCTTGCTAGTATATAGAAATGTGACTGGTTTTTTGTGTTAATCTTCCAAACTGCGACCTTGTTAAACTCACATAATACTTCCAGAGGATGTTTGTTTGTTTTTTGTAGATCTCTTAGAACTTTCTGCATCTTATTATCTGCAATATGGGACAGTTTCGTTTCTTCCTTTCCATGCTGTGTACACTGAATTTCTTTTTCTTATCTCACGTGGGGGCTGGAACCTCTAGCACTGTGTTGAATAAGAGTATTGAGAACAGACACGTCTGCTTTATTTCTAATCAAGTTGAAGGAATTTCCTTCTATTACTAGCTTGCTGAGAATGTTTACCATGAACAGTTATCTCTATTTTTATTACTATTTTAAACTACTTTGGCTGTCCGTTGGTTGATTAAGAGTAAAGCAGGTTTGCTTTCGGCTCATGTGTTAGACAAAGCAGCACTACCCTTGTTTTAATCCTCTACTTTTACAATGACAAGTACTGAATGTCAAACCTATGAAAAATTGTCCCTTTGAGTTAGGATGCAGACATGCAATTGGAGCCAGAACCCCAAAGCCTAGAGGGAAATTTAAATCTTAAGTAAAGATTAAATTATAAACATGTATGCACAGTTGAAAGCATAATAAGATGAACATGTGCATTGCCAATGGTGAGATAAAGAGCATCCCGGCACCCCAGGGAGCCACTTTCCCGTCCCTGTGTTTTCCCTCTTCTTTATTTTTTTATTTTATTTTGTCAATATACAATGTATATGATTATTATGGCCCATCACCGAAACCTCCCTCCCTCCTCCCTCTCCCCCCTCCCACCCAAGAATGTCCTTTCCGTTTTCTTGTTGTAACAATTTCAAAGAAATTGTAGTTGTTATACCTTCTCCCCCCCCCGTTTTTTTTTTGTGTGTGTGTGTGTGTGAGTGAATTTATTTGTGTATTTTTAGCTCCCACCAATAAGTGAGAACATGTGGTATTTCTTTTGTATTCATGAAGTCTGTGTCCAGTCCTATTTGCTGAAGTGTTTCTCCTATGTTTTCTTTAATAAGTTTTATTGTTTCAGGTTGTATTCATGAAGTCTGTGTCCAGTCCTATTTGCTGAAGTGTTTCTCCTATGTTTTCTTTAATAAGTTTTATTGTTTCAGGTTGTATTCATGAAGTCTGTGTCCAGTCCTATTTGCTGAAGTGTTTCTCCTATGTTTTCTTTAATAAGTTTTATTGTTTCAGGTTGTATTCATGAAGTCTGTGTCCAGTCCTATTTGCTGAAGTGTTTCTCCTATGTTTTCTTTAATAAGTTTTATTGTTTCAGGTTGTATTCATGAAGTCTGTGTCCAGTCCTATTTGCTGAAGTGTTTCTCCTATGTTTTCTTTAATAAGTTTTATTGTTTCAGGTTGTATTCATGAAGTCTGTGTCCAGTCCTATTTGCTGAAGTGTTTCTCCTATGTTTTCTTTAATAAGTTTTATTGTTTCAGGTTGTATTCATGAAGTCTGTGTCCAGTCCTATTTGCTGAAGTGTTTCTCCTATGTTTTCTTTAATAAGTTTTATTGTTTCAGGTTGTATTCATGAAGTCTGTGTCCAGTCCTATTTGCTGAAGTGTTTCTCCTATGTTTTCTTTAATAAGTTTTATTGTTTCAGGTTGTATTCATGAAGTCTGTGTCCAGTCCTATTTGCTGAAGTGTTTCTCCTATGTTTTCTTTAATAAGTTTTATTGTTTCAGGTTGTATTCATGAAGTCTGTGTCCAGTCCTATTTGCTGAAGTGTTTCTCCTATGTTTTCTTTAATAAGTTTTATTGTTTCAGGTTGGAACCAACCCAAATGTCCATCATCAGATGAGTGGATATGGAAAATGTGGTTTATATACAAATTCAATGCAATCCCCATCAAAATTCCAATGACATTTTTCTCAGAAATGGAAAGAACTCTCCCTCTTCTTTAGAGAGGGACATTATTCTGATGTCTCTGCTTAGCGGTGCCTTTTTTTTTCCCTCTACATCACAGCTTAGTTTCTAAAATTCCAATGACATTTTTCTCAGAAATGGAAAGAACTCTCCCTCTTCTTTAGAGAGGGACGTTATTCTGATGTCTCTGCTTAGCGGTGCCTTTTTTTTGTCCTCTACATCACAGCTTAGTTTCATGGCCTTAATTTTGATACACTTAAAACAATATGCATTAGGACGTAAATTTACTGTTCTCTTCCTGCTGTGTAGCCAAACTTACCTACGAGTTATAAAATAGGACAGGAGTGATGGAAAGCAGGTGCTATAATTAATAGCAAAATAATTCAAGCTTCAGTTACGCTCTTCTCATCTGGTCAATTCTTTCATTGACGTGACCTGCTGAGGGCACCAGTGGTGGTGATGAAACCCTGATAACATCTTTGGACTTTCTCTGTTCGTCCTTCTTGAAGCTATCAAGGAGCAGGAAATATCAAAAGGAGAAGCAAGCAAAGGATGCAGGTAATTCATGAACTGGACTGTCCGCTCCAACTCACAGTGACTGCACTTTCCGTCTGCAGGTGGGGCAGAGACAAAATGTCCCCCCAACTGACAGCATCTTGGAAACGCAAAACGAAGTGTGCACTTCCATGTAGTAAAGAAAATAATCTTAATTAGGAAGGTAATTTACCCATGGGGCACTGGACCGGGTGGGCAGCAGCCTGGGAGCTACGCAAAGCTTCCCCGCACCCCGACCGGCTGAGACCACGTTCACACAGGCGGTTCACGCAGAGCAGTGGGAACAGCCAGGAAGTAATTGTTGACTAAGAGACACGCTGACGTCACCACTTTGGACAATGACTGTTGTCTTCAGCTGCCATGCTGGGACCTCCTTGTCGGGTCCCCTCTTTATAGGCAGGTGCCATCTCTCCCTGTGGCTCTCACTTCCGTACTTCTCATCCCTGCACGGATGCTGTGGACAGGGCACACGGAGGGCACAGCAAGAGGAAAGGGCTTCGAGAAGGAGCCAGCTGCACGCACAGTTCCACATTTTCTACCTGCATCATTATTTTCTCGAAGGCAGAACCTCCCTTGCAGCAAAGACCTAGTTTCATGCCAGAAACACAGTGGTGGTTTAACAAGTATCTGTTTGTGATGATGTTGACAAAACTCTGTGCTTCCAGAAAATTCTTCCTAAAGAACCATTTTCATTTACTCCAGTTCTAAAATTTTATGGTGGATGTCACTCCCTGGCTCAAAAACAGAGAGTGACTATGATGGTCAATTTATGTGTCATCTTGGCTGGGCCACCACCCCCAGTGTTTGGTCAAATACCAGTCTAGATGTTGCTGTGAAGGTACTTTGTAGGTGAGACGAGCATTTAGGTCAGTGGACTTTGAGTAGAGCAGATGCCCCTCCACACTGAGGGCCGGTCTCATCCAGTCGGCTGAATTCTGAAATCTGCCTCCAGACCATCTTCGGACTCAAGACTGCAACATCAGTGCCTCCTGGGGTCTCCAGCCTGCCCTGCAGATTCAGCCTTGCAGCCCCCACCATCACACGAGCCAATTGCTTAAAGTCCATCTCCCTCTCTGATGCGTATGTAGAGAGACAGCATTAACTACCCCTCTGGGAAAGCCAGCTGTGTTGTGGTCACACCTGTCTTCTCATGGGCTGACATTTAGCTCACACCTGTGGTCCACTTGTCTATGGATGGAAAAACCTCTCTTTATCCTTTTTTTTAAATCAAATTCCTGTTCATCCTTCCAGCATTAGTTCAAGTCCTACATTCTCTGTGATTATATCCAACTTAACTCACAATGACATCTGCCAGTCAGGTACTCCTCTTTAGCCATCTATTTATAATTCAATAAAATCTCACAGAGAAGCCTAATACGTGCCAGGGACCTGCTAAGTGCCAGGGACACCAGGACTTGGTGTCTGTCACAGGATCTTACAGCTCAGAGGTGGACCATATGCATAACTGGTTGTCACACAGTGTGATGAGCCACCGGGGAGAGACTCGGGTAGCTGGCAGCCAGCCTACACTGACGGCAGCATTGTGACCAACTCAAGGAAGCAGAATAGCAAAAACGTTAGAGGTTTTCTGAGAGCCAAATGCAGGGGAAATTCAGCTAGGTCTAAGGTCTGACGAATGCTAGATAATCTGAAAACAAACAAAAACGTGGGACCTCAGCCTGAGGGAAAGAAGACCCTTCCTCCATGGACGTGGGGGCTGCAGAGCTCAGCCAAGGCTCCGAGGGAAGGTCCTGTGGACTAACAAGAAGGATCGTCCCTTCCAGTTGGGATGCAGACTAGAAATTGAGGGCCAGGAACCCAAGGCCTGGAGGAATGTTTAAATTCTAGGCCTGAGCCACCTATGAGATTTAACTTGGGATTTTTCTCCAATGTAAGTCATTTGAACTCTCAGCTCTTTTCTGCTGGAGAGACGTTGTTATGCACTGCAAATGGCCCTGTGCCAAGCTGGAGTGAGCAGGTGCAGGGTGCAGTACTTTTGGTTGAGAAGAGCACAGAAAAACAGGGCTCCACTGCCCTTCTTAAGGCCAATGCCCACCCGAGTGGCAGGTAATTGCTGCTCAAGTGTGTAAACGTTTTACGGTGCAGACTACATCTTGTTCCACCAGCCTGCCTTGAGGAGGAGGCTGGTCCACATTTTAGGACAGGACCAAACACGTTCACACAAACTTACGTATTTTGGCATGTGACAAGTACCATTGGTGGGTCACAGAAGTGGAAAAATTTTGAGAAGGAAGAGCTGGTTTGTTCCTTTTGTGCTGGTTGGCTTTCCTGGAGAAGATCCTTTGAGATCGCCCTCTGGAGCATGTGAGTCTTTCTGGGAGCTGAATGTTGGAGGAAGGCAGGGGCCTTCCAACGTTTGCTAGATGACCTTGCCCTTGATGCCCCCAGCAGTGTCTGTGTCCTGCTGTCCAGGCAGCTCTGCTGTGGCCTCTTGGAGGAATCCACCTTCGTCCTCCACCATCGTGGGAGCGGGATACGGGCTGTTGCTGGGCCTGCTGTGGTCCCTGCTTCCGGAGGCTTCGGGTGCAATCTCTCAGCCTTCGGCAGGTTCCATATCGCCAGTCAGACTTTGGCTTGCGTTTTCCTCCACTAAGTCATTTTCTACTTGTCTGCCTGCTTTCCAGCTTCTGGAACTTTCTTGCATATTTCTTCTTCTCCTTTCCCCTTTTTCCTGTCTGTTTATGCACTTAAAAGATTCCTCACTCTTGCTTTGGAGAGAAGAATGCCTCCATCCCGTGTGTTGTCCTTCCCTGGAGAAAGCGGGTATTGTTCGGATTCGTCTTTTGTTTATCTGTAGTCTTCGGGTTTTGTCTGGCTTTTTCTTTTCTGTTTGTTTGTTTATTTTTTGACTTAGTGGGTATTTTTTAAAATTTTGAACAAAACTAATAAAGTGAAGCATAAAACAAATTCATCATTAGCTCTTGCCATTTTCCAGCAGAGAGCAGACAGTCCTACTTTATACATTAAAATATGGTAATTTCCCCACATTTTAGCATTCCTGAGGTGGGGTTGGACCTTAAAGACACTTGTAGAAAGTATTGCATCATATTTTAATTGGAAGTTTTTTTTTTTTTTCTTTTTATAGCGGTAGATAAAATAATGGTATGTTTTCTATTGCTGGTGTTGTATATATTCCAATATTCTACAGGTGAAAAACAAATTGAAATGTAAAAAAACTGCTAGAGTAATAAACTAACCTGAAAAATTCTTACAATAATTTTAAAAATCCTAAAAATGAATAAAGGGCTGAAAATTGCCTTGATGATCCCAATTACCGATGCTAAATAATAAACAGACAAAACCTGAGAATATTCTTTCTCAGCTAAATAGTTTCCACCACACTTTCATGTTGGCCGGAGTTCCAAATTCCATGTGGTCAGAAGCTCTGAGTGCTCACACGGCCCAGCTGCTCCCAATCTCACACCGAGCTGACGCAGAGCACATGCAGAGTCAGCGTGCCAGCTGATGGAAGTGGATGTCTCCAGTGTTCTTGAACCAAGCTGCCTCCTTCCAGGTGAAAGACACAATCCAAGTACTCATGATTTCATTTGCCCCTAGTGAATCAAGAGCATTTCTGTGGACATCCTTTTGGACTTAACCCTAACCCTAAAAATAGCTATTCATATGTCATGTGGAATCTAATGATGCACATTTTGCTACGTTGCATGTTACAGTGATATCGTAGTTTAAATTGGTTTTATTGTTCCAAAAAGTACTTGAAGATGCTCATGCATGTTAAAGAGTGAATAACTGCTTAGGACGTAGAGGAAAGAGGTTCTGCCTGCTTGAACAAACAGGAGACCTATTGAGGAGAGTGAAGCCAGAAAGCCGTGGACAGGTGCTGTGTAATTTCCCACCTGAGGCTCTGCCAGTGCCTCCAGCCCTGCCAGGTGGGCCGTGCCCTCTTGCCGCCATCCAGGTCCTCTCGGGTGTAGACATGCTGATCCACTCAGTTGCACGCTGTCCTCCCATGTGCACCTGTGTGAGCCTTGAACACCTCGTATACATTTGATGAGTGTTGAACACAGTGATGCCCTTTTGCAAGAGGCAGAAGACAAACCTGTGTGCAAGTCCTACATGGGGTGGGCACCTGCAGAAATGTCATCAGCCTCAGCTATCTTGTGGTTAAATTACTTTATGGATATTAAAGAATAAATCTGAGTTTCTTTGGGCAAGCATCCTTACATGCAGAACGAGGAGTAAAATGGTCAAGAATCGTGTCATTGAATCTTCACTTTAGTGTACTGTTTTCTAGGTTCAAAAGGAGTTAAGAAATTTGCCTGGGATAGAGGTGAAACTAGCCAGGAGCAAGAAGATTGCAACTTCCTGCACTGAACAGGGCTCCTGGTTACGAAGATGGAGGAAAGCCTGTTGACGATGGGCTGTCTGCAAAAGATGCAAAATCTAGTTGGTGGTGGAAGGGCAAGGGGCCGATATTTTCACACCCTGTCTCCTTTACCATGGAGCCCAGGCACTGTGCTATTTGTCTGAAATACCCGAGGATTATTCTCTTCGATGGTGCATTTTAATACTCAGCCCGGAGCTGACGGGAGAGGGAGGCAGAGGAGGGGTAAGGGGACACCGTCCTGGCTGTGTGCTGGGTCAGGGAAGCGAGGGAAGGAGGGGAAATCGCTGAAGGTAATTGAAAGCTTTCTTTATTGGAGTGTCTTCTTACACTGCTTTCTTTTGTTATAAATTGTATCTGTGTGGTCCTGGCAAGCTGTATTTCTGTTGCCATTTTAAACCATTTTCTTTTCCCTAAAGGCAGGTTTCCTCTGAAGAAAGGAGGCTGGGACTCCTAGATTGGGTTAATAAGGAGGGAGAATCCAAGAGCAGTTTAGATCATCTGAGTTTAGAATAGCTTGATTGCTATAAATTTAATCAGATCTCACTCTCTTTCCATGGAATGCCTTGTGTCTTAACTAGTAAATGCAAACAGGGCTTCTGGATATTATAACAAATAGATTTCAGAAAACCTGGGCTATATGTAATTGTGGTTGCAGCATGTTTTGACCTGATGTAAGATTGGCTATTTAGATTGGCTATGTCTTTGACGCCAGAACTACGTTCTTTCAGAATGGTGTACGCATCTCCCATCAACTTCTGGGGGATGGGTCTCCCTGGACACGTTGCAGTTTTGTATTGGGTTCTGTGAAAAAGAGCTTTCTTTGGAAACATTAAACCTTAAGTTGAGGGCCGCCCGGTGGCGCACTGGAGAGTGCGCCGCTTGGGAGTGTGGCGGCGCTCCCACCAAGGGTACGGATCCCATGTGGAGACCGGTTCCCGCTCACTGGTTGAGCCTGGTGCGAGCGCAACACCGAGGGTTGCGATCCCGTTGCCAGTCCCCAGTACGGGTGCGACACCGAGGGTTGCGATACCGTTACCCATCAGTAAAAAAGACAAAAAGGAAAACAAACAAACAAACAAAAAAAAAAACCCTTAAGTTGAGAAACTCTATACTGAGATTGAAGCATTACCAATAATTCAAAAACTACTGCAAAGTGCTGTTTTATTGGTTTGGTGCTGGATCATACTATACAAAATAGTGAGTCTGCGAATGAGTGTGTGTGTGTGTGTGTGCGCACGTGCACGCGTGCATTTTTTTTTTTTTTCTGGGCAAGATGGCTCATAGTTTTAAATCATGCCTGAAAGAGGTTTATGATTTCAAAAACTTTAAGAATCATTTATCTCAAGACCAGGCAGCAGATTCTGGACCCTAAGCTTTTTCTTGCTGTAGTTCACAGATTCTTCAGTAGTTCCAAAAATGTGGACATTGTAGGGGAGAGATCAGCCTGAAGTGAAAATCGAGGTAGAATTTGGCTTCTACCACTCCTTGGTTGTGTAAATCTGAGCAAGTCCTGTAATCTCCTAGGATCTTAATAGTATCCTTTGTAAAATAATCACGTTTTGTAAATTTTCAGTGAGAGTTAATTAGATAATGGGTATAAAACACCCAGCATGTTCCAGTTGTTTATGAGAAAAATTTCTATAAACTGCCTGAAAAGTGTTGTCATGAAACTTGTCATAAGGCATCTTAAGAAATAAGAAACTTATTTACATGATTTTATGGAGTGCACAGACAAATTCAAATTCTCTATTACTTGAATATGAGGGTACTTCAAATAATTCATGGAAAAATAGTTAAAAGATAATATGGATCTTTCCGTGAACTTTTTGAAGTACCCTGGTAGGTCAGAATAGGAAGGAGGCCTTTGAGTCAGGCTAAGGGCTCCGATGCGTCACTCCACTGTCCGCTCTAACTGACGTCTGAGTGTCTGCCTAGTCGCAGTCCTGGGGAGGGCAGGCTTAACCAATGCTCTTCCTAATTTGTCAAATCAGTCAACTCTGGCAGCGTCTGCATCTTTCTTTGGCACACAGGCTTCTGGAGTTGCAGAGCTTAGGCCAAAAACCTGAGATCGATGTGGGCGTGATCCATCATTTACTCACAGACTGAAGGGTATGAATTAAAAGGACAATGCCAGTCATCCGAACGGACAGGCGAGGAAGAGGACAGAAGCTCTGGGAGACCGACAGTTCTTTTGGCCAGCAGTGCAAGGTAGTGTAAGAGGACAGTCACACAGAATGTACCTAATGGAACCCAAGGGAACTTGGGAAGAACCCTCTTCCCAGGATTAAGTAGAAACGAGAAGAAAATATTAACAAGACCAGTGGCTGACCGCTGGCTGCTGACGTGGGGTGATGTGCAGAGAGCACACGGCGGTCGGGGCTCACTCAGTCCGATTCAGTCTACGTTGACCTGACAATGATGGTGGGTAATTTCTGGAAGTCACTGAATTGACAGAGAGACATTTGATTAAACTTACACTTTGCACATTGAGGTGGGAAAATAGCTGATGAAAAGTTTTCTGGTTAAACACAAGTTAGCCATAAATAATCGTTAAATTTACCACGTCTATAACAAGAATAAAATCCTTTTGCAGTTTTAGCATGGCAAAATAAATAAAAAAGTAAGCCAATATGCATGATAAAGTATTTTTGTAATGGCCTAAGAGGGAAAGTTAGTTTAGAAATGTGAGAATAACTACAATACTTGGTAATCAGTTTCTCTTGTTCTTCTTTATTGTAACTTGCATCCGTGACAGAAGTTTAAATTCTAGATCCGTTTTAGAGTGGGCCCTGCATCACTTATTAATTAAAAAAAAACACACAACATTTTCAAGAGAAGGGAACTTCTCCCTGTATTCCATAGGCATTGTTTGGACAACATATAGCCGATCACTTCCTTTCTTAACTTTGAACGAAGTGAATTTACTCATGTCCTTTCCAATGTGGCACTTACCTGGCATTCATGCCATTAATGACTTCCTAGGAGACTTAAAAATGACAGACAAAAGCAACTGTTTTCTAGTGTTTTTAATAAATGTATTGTTCTTCTCTATAAAAATAAAGCCTGATTATCTCCCCAAACTCTACTTCTAGAATCTTTGAGAGAGTAAAATTTGGCATTCGAGACATGTGAGCTCCTCCAGAGTTTAAAGGGGTTTTGAAGGAAGGCTCCAGTCCCGCTTCATCTGTCAGAGTCTTGGACAAATACATTTCATTTATCTTTCTGGAACTCCCCGAGGATTCTGGAGTTGATACATAAAAGATGTGTTGAGATTACCGAGCACAAGGCATTGAGGGCCAACAAGTTTTCTTCAGCCCTTCATATCTCCGGAGGAAGTGAAGAGGATTTGCCAGCACTGCAAGTTTTGACATCTGGATTCTGTTCCTGATTCTGTTGCTTAGGAGATCTGGCTGAGGCATTTGGCCTCTTTTGCTTTTATTTCTCATCTATAAAATGGGAATAATTAAATCTACTCCTTGGCTTGCCATTCTTGCAGTGGATGAGGGTGAATAAATGGACACATTTTCAATCTTTTAAATTCTACAGAAAAGTGCACAGTATCCAATATTTCAGCTATGACTTGCAGGATTCTCAATAAAGTAGAAAGTAAAGAAATCTTTAGTAGCAAATACTTTTAAAAGGAGGCATGCCAGCTTTGAATGTAAATTTTCTTTGAATAATCTTAGAATTAGTTCATGGTATGCAGTATTTATTTTATTTTTACTTTAATTTTTATGAAAGTTTCCTAGTAGTGATCTTAATGTACTTAATCACTTGCAGCTGCTTTGCTCACCTGTTTTTCTGGACCCAAGAACAGTCTCTAAAGAGTTTTATTATTATTTCCTTCTAAGTCCTCAAACCAAAAGGAATGTGTTTAAGTACATAATAGATTCTCTGGGCTGTGGAATTTGAAGGAGAGTTCTTGGAGTAGCCCTGCTCCAGGAAGAGGCACATTTCTTCCCCGTGTTTTCATGGACTGATGTCCATCACTCTCCTGATGAAAATGTGAGGACTTCTCTGTCCCCAGTGTGGGAAAGGCTGGAATGGAATCGCCTCTGTCTCAGCAGCCAGTCCCAGAATTTGCTGATACAGCCCCCCTCCCCCACCCCTATCCCCCCAATTCATAGCCAACGCCCCAGAGCAGACATCGGTTGAAAAAATCAGATTTGGAATTTCTATGTTTCCTTCTTCTCCCTGCATCCCTGACAAGTGAATTGATTCATTGTTCTTGAAGAATCTTTACTCTTTTGGCTTTCTGTGTAAGGCAGAATTAGGGCTTTTTCCCGTAAAGTTATAAGCCAAGGCTAAACTATTTCAGCAATGTTGTCTGCAGTGGATATTATCCAGATTCTGGGTGTGCAAAATTCTCTCGGTTTCCAAGGCAGTCTCCCAGGACGAGTTTAGGACCTGCACCACCTCCGCGCTTGCTGCGTAAACACCTGAAATGCTTTGACAGTGCTGTTTAAAGCAGCCACATCTGTCAGCAAGTGACACCGGTCACATTCCGGCCACACTCACCGAGGATCAAGGCTACAGTTCCAGTCAGAACCCAGATCTGTAGCTCCTAAACTTCTCCAGGGTGGATTAACCCGCTTAAAGATGCCAAAGGCTGCTGTCCTGTAGTCTTTTCTGGGGGCGTGGTGTGCTTAGCTGTCTTTGCGGAGCGTCGGCTGATCATCGGTGTGTCTCAGAGGCGACATTCTGGGTTGGACGAGAGGGCACCAGAGTCCTGAGGTCGAGAGCCACTGGGGTGTGGGGACTGGCCGCCCGGGCTTTGCTTTAACCTGGGGATGAGCAAGCCGGGCTGGGATGGTCTGTGCCGTGGGGCGGCAGGAGGCGCAGTGCTCCCGGGGTTGCGCGTGTGCACGGGTGGCCCGTGTGCCTGGGCGCGCAGGAAAGGAGGCGAGCGGACAGCAGCGACAGGCGACAGCGCGGCCCTCCTGGCCCCTCTCCAGTCGCTCGCTCCCAGACCCGCGCCCAGGG
>NW_007729069.1:115498-138229 GCF_000696425.1 Galeopterus variegatus | reverse complement strand
CCAGCAGGGACTCGGGCGGCTCCCACCGCGCGCACGGGGACCCACCCGGTGTGAGTGCTTTACCGGGTTCGCCCTCAGCCGCGCGGGCGCTCCTTGCTGGGGAAGGGGCTGCAGACCGTGGGCCCCACTCGTGGGCCCGACCCTCGCAGAGACCCCAGAGGGAAGAAACAGAGCACACGAAAAGTGAAGATCAGTTTTGACTCGTCTAGGTGCCACCTACCTCCCTTCTCACGGCAGAGACGGGGGTGGGCGCGGAGACAGGCTTCTCGGCCCGCGGTGGGTGCCTATGCCCCCTGGTCCCCCCTCGGTGGCAGGGATGCAGGCGCGCTCCCGAGCGCGTGGGTCCCCGCGTTGACCGCCCTGTGTTTTTCTTTCTTTGCTGCAACTTGTACGCGACAGCCTTGGCCGGACCAAGGCGCGCGGTGCCAAACGCCGAGCTATGCACAGGGGCCGAGCCAATCCCGGCTGGCCCCGCCGACCGCGGCCGCTGGGCCGAGGCCCGGTGTCTGCAGCCCGCACCTCAGGCAGACCTCCTGGGCTTGCCGTCTTTGCAAACCCATAATGAATGCAATCTGCAGAAAGGAAAACATTCCACTTAAATGTGTTTTTGAACAAGTGCTTGAGAAAACACGAGGGTCGAGCGAACACCTCTGGTCGAGAGAAGCTTTTGGGTGGCCAGGACTCGACCTAAAGGTGTTTATTGTATCGAAAATAGAGATGGTCGGAATAAGCTGAGGCCCAGTTTTGCATCTCAGCAAATCTGAAGCAGAGTTTTTTCTTTTCTTTCCTTATTTTTTTTTTTTTTAGCAGTGTGAGAGGGAAAGAGCTAGTGAGTTCATTGTTCATACCTAAAATTCTTCTGGAGCAGTCCTAGCCCCTGCCTCGTGTCTCACGAACGACTTGTAGATGAGAAGCAGCTAACTGCAAGCCTGGAGAAAGTCCTCACATGCTCTCTTCAATCTTTCCCTGTAGATATTTTATCTCCCCAGAGGGGTCCAAGAACATTCACTATTTATTCACGTGTACTCATATATACACACGTATGGGTGCGCATATACATAGATATACACGCATAAATGCGCTCAGATAGACCCCCCCCACACACACACACAAAGCACATTAAAGACAGTAGAGAGACTGAGACCGATTCCTAAAGTGAGATCATAGCTTTTTCTCCCAGAGCCGAAGCAGCAGGTACATACAGTTGCCACAGGTTTGCTGAGCGTGCAAAGAGTAGACTGTTATCTAATGCCGGAGGGTGGAAAGCTGAGTCCTGCCTGGAGAAGCAGAATCGATGTGGTTAGTGATTGGAACAGTTTAAATCTCAGCAGGTTTCCTTGTCTTCTCTCCTGATCTCGGTCGCCCTTTCTTGTTTAACTATTTCATTGAATCCTCTCACCCTGGGCCTGTTTGAGATTGCTCTGAGGATCCCTGGGCTGCGTGATGCTGGCTGCATGTGGGGTCCGTCCCATGCCCTCCTCCCAGCCCCACCCCCACCCCCAGTTTACTTCGCTCCTCAAGAACACTTTGCCTTAAAATCATATTTGCAAACAACATGCTGTGTTGCTTTGGAATCCGGGAGAAAACTTTAAAGCCATAAAATTTGTCAGCATACTCCTTCCCACCCTACCCCCAATCTAGAAAATCAAGAAGTAATCGGTTGCAAAGTAGTCGGGAGAGGAGTGAAATTTGACCGACTGGTCATTGGGAAATGTTAGAGGCGCTGGATTTTTATGTGGTGCTAATCTCTTTTAATTCACCTCTGGTCTTTGAAAATCTCTTTTGTTTCCAGAGACCTCCTTTCAAATAATGGCCTTCTCTCTACAAGATTTGTACCCTATCTTTAATAAATCAGAGAGGCAGTACCAGCTTGCAGGGGTGGGTGGGAGCTGCGTGTCTTGCTGGATGTGTGATTTTAGGCAAGTTATTTCATTTTCCTAATCTTCAGTTTCTCTGTCTGTACAATGGGGATAAAATAATAATATCTATTTAACACGTCATGAGAATTAAAGATAAGATAGTGCACAGAACGTTATTAGTTATCCAGTTAACGTTATTTTGATGGTATCCATGACACTGGTTCATATGAGAAAGTTTTAATGGCATAATTACCAACTCATGCATTGGTGTGTCGTTAAGATGTGTTTGGATATTGGCTTTGTGGCGTCTCTGCCTGCCACAGCTGCTTACAGCAGAGCCACCTCTTGGCTCTTGGTGTGTTCATGAACTCAGCTGAGGTAAGTCATGAAGGACTGAACAGGCAAATGAGAAAAGCTTGATTCTCTGCCTCCTCTTCCATCCATTTCCTCTCACCCAGCGACAGGGAAACTCATCTGCCTCTTTGGGGGTTTAAAAGTTCGCTGTGCCTGGCTTCGCTGAACTCTGCATCCGTCTTCCCTCCTTAACTGGGCTTGTCTGTGGGCACAGCATCACCAGAGCAAGACTAAGAAAATCTGCTTGGCTTGGCAATTATCTCTTTTTTTCCACCAAAGTCATTCTTTAGAAATGGCACCATAAGGCAGTTGGTGTCATTTTTTATGACTTTCTGATGGCTTTGCGTCATCTCCTGGTTATTGCTCAGACCTCAGGGTTGATTACAACTGAGAGTGTCTAATACACACTAATTTGGATTCACATCTATTCTTCCTTGAAGAAATAGGTACATTCTAAGGCCAGACTATCTCCATCTTTCTTTTTATTTCTGTGAATGACTGAGACTAGAGAACAATTTCTAGTATAAACTGTTCTGGTTACGCATAATTATGTTCCTCAAAGAGTAAATGGACATGATGACAATTCTTCAACTTTGTCATGGACGTAGTTATATGAGTTTTGACAGACCAACAAATAACCCCTATCAGGATGGCAATGAGGAACTGACCCTTTCCCAGAAGTGTTTGAGTTCATTTAAACTCAAATGAATTGATTCATTTCAGAGTTGACCAGGCGCTGTCTTGCTCATACTTAGAATGCCGGGGTTGAGTTACCCCGCTTCTCATACATTTTCTTATTGCCAATGGGTAAAGCTTTCCTCGGGTCAGATCTGATACCTCACGAAAGGTACCGTTGTTTCCACGTTCAAGAGACGAGGAAACCAAAGTCTGGAGAGACTCTGCGTGGGCTGTGGGCATCAAGCTGGGATAGATGCTTCCAAGTTCAACCTGTGACTGTGTCTTCCTTTGGGGGGGGTCCCCTGCTCTGTGTCTTGCATTCCCTTTGGGAATCTTACAATCTCACACGGCCTTCCTTGTCTCAGACTGTAGCCGAGTTCCACTCTGAGGCTTTATCTTCTCACACGGGCCTTGGCACGTAGTGAACGTCTGTTGTTGGTCCGGAGGGTTGTGTCACAACAGAACTGAAATGTTATGTTCCACCCCTGTTTGTATTTATTTGCTTTGAAAGAGAAGGAAGGGGATGGAAAAACAATATTTGACCACATGTACATTTTAAAAAAAGTTTCATTAGCAAGTCTGTGAGAGGATCTAATATTGATCTTGCTGAAACAGCGAAAACAAAAGCGCTTTTCCATTTGTGGGCAACTGTGGTGCGGGAAGTCTGTGTGATGCTGCTTTGGTGCTGTTCTCACACTGTATTGGGTATTTAAGGGAAGGATTGCACTTTTCTCTTCTTCCTCCATCGCAAATGCTTTGAGCACATGGGATGTTCTGGGAAGGCTGCTTTTCAGTCATCAGTAGAAGATGGGCCAGGAAGGTGGCTAAGGAGGAGGGAACTGAAACGCAATCAAAATTTTCCAACTTAGAAACCCATTTACGTGGTGTCTAAAAACCCAAACACTTGGAAGAGTTGCTTTGATTTTGATTTGAAATCAAGACCATGAATAAAACTATAAGCAACTTCAAGCCTTAACCAGATTGTGCAGTGAAGGAACGTGGATGCATCATGGACTCAGGATGCGTAGGAACAGAGCCACTTTCTACGCAGTTCCACATCGAATAAGCCTTCAGGACATCCAGATTTTAGCCTGCTGTCAAGATCGGCAGTGGGACGCTAGGTGGAGGTCCACGATGACGTTTCCATATTTCTAATTAAAGGATACGCTATTGCAAACATACAAGACTCACACTTAGAATATGAGTTTCCAGTAGCATTTTGAAGTCAGGCTAGGTGGAGGTCCACGATGACGTTTCCATATTTCTAATTAAAGGATACACTATTGCAAACATACAAGACTCACACTTAGAATATGAGTTTCCAGTAGCATTTTGAAGTCAGAGAAGAAAATTTAAGAAATCATTTTCTTTCACATGTGAGTTTAAGTATAGAAGACCCGAAGCGTCACCTGTATGTTTCTGCAATTGGTGGTGTTGGGTAATGGGGAAATATTCCACCTTTAATCAATGTATGTCTTTTGAGATTAAATAACAGTTAATATATTGAATATTTAACTCCAGCCCACAAGAGAAAAGATTTCAGAATATTAATATTTTGTTGACATGTAATTTTAGACAGGCTAAAAAGAGATTGCTCTAAAAGTGAAAATAACACATGTTCTTATGTGGTTTTGTAATGCCAGGCTGAATATCAAAGAGCAAAGAGTGTAATAAAATACAAATAGGTAGAACAAAGTAAGATATTAATTCTCATTTATATTTTTGGGAATTAAAAAATATAGATAAATGACAATTTTGTACTATAGTATTTGGCCAAATTTAATTAGATTTTTCAACGGAGGCAGTCTCAGATAAACCATATGGTTTCTCTTCGATAAACCATAATTATGTTCAGATTTTTATCATGTATGATATAATGTGGCACATTCAGTGAAGTTGCTGATAAGTGGAGGCAGTGTCAGCACAGTGGGCATGTCCCTTTCGTCCCTCAGTGCACATGTGGCTCTCTGTACCCTCTTCCTCTCCCTGGTCTTCTCTCTCTCTGGCGGTTCTGCCCAGATTACAACTGACGCCATTTGCTTCTCCCAGCACCAATAGACTGGCCATTAATATTACGGTTTCCACCTTAGCACTAGCTGAAATTCCATAAGAGGCTTCTCAGTTTCTATTCCTAACATTCTTTCTGTTACAAGTGTTTGTCAGTTCCCCTCACTGGGGCTCTGTCCTGGGGGTGGGCTTGCTCTGGTGGGCGGCCATCCCCACCTGACTGTGCTACAGTCCCCCTGTCCCCAGCATCCAGGTACTGACCCCATCCATGAGCAAGCCCCCAAGCTTAGGGCAGGTTTTTCGGCAGGGAGAGGGAAGTTGGGCAAATTCTCAACATCTGAGGTTGCCGTTAGAGAGTCTTCCAATAATAGTGAAGTTTCAGAAAGCGTGAAGAATTGCAGGCCAGCATGACAACCTGGTGTGTCTGATTGGGGGTTGAGGACACTTCAGTGTGGGATGCGCGATTAGGCCCAGTTCAGCGTGGGTGTTCTGAGTCTGGTGCACTGTAGTCTCCTCTTAAAAAACAAGTTCATCAGTTTGTTGACCAAAAAAAAAAAAAAAAATTGCTGTAGTCCATAAGTTGACCTTGCCTGAGTTATTGTGTCTTATTTATCTTTTACTCTGTTCAGGGATTCCACCTTATATCCCAGGTACCTGCAATCCTAGACAGGTAATCTCCTTCTTGGGATAAGAAACATTATCCGACTTCCCAGGGTGTTTGTTACGCACCCTGGTCAGCTCCCTCAGCCCACAGTGGGCCAGAGAAGATGACAGACATTTCTCCAGACCGGGCCAAGACATTAGGATATTTCTGTGTGAGGACTGGTGATTAGTTGATGGCACCAAGGAGAGCTGCACCGTAGGAAGGAAAGTGCCCTGTGGAAGAGACTCTTTGGATTCTCTCCCACGAAGAGCTCTTTGAACTGGGAGTGCGAGCCCTTCTGCTCCCCTCAGCTGGCTTTCGGGAGCAGCAGAGCAGGCCTGTGCCACCTTGGAGGAGCTTGAGCAGGACAGTCCAGCTGGCAGGTCTCCCCTGCCTGGGTGGGTGTCCACGTGCTGTCTGACAAGCAGCGGGTCTTCCTTCCCACAAGGAGCCCCATTATACACAGTCATGTTTTCATGAAGAGTTAATGATGGAAAAGTACACTATGGGAGTAGGTCAACTGATAATTCTCATTTCTGAGGGTACTTTTTCATGTTTAGGATGGTGAGATCGGGGTCTCTGTGTCTGACAGACAAATTTCACCACATCTTTTCTAATTTGATTATTTAATTATGCTCTGATTGTACTAAGTATTGCAGTGCTAATATGCAACCCCAAACCTAAACTCAGTGTTCAGTTTTTACGTGCAATTACCTTATTTTTCTTCTTTTGCTCACATCTAACCGCTTTTCTGGCCCATCTTCAGAAGAACTGAACACAGATCTGTCTTTTCTTCATGGTGTCTTGTTGCTGTCTTCTGGTTACTGATGTTTATGCACAGATTGATCTCTCTCCACAAGAATGTCGTTCACATGCTTGCACTGTACTTACCGTGCCATAATTTTTCTTCTAACATTGACAAAAATACGTATATAAATCCAAAGTAATATCACAGGCAAAATGCACAAACTTTTCTCACGTTTATAGTGGTCACTCTAACAGTCTTCCTCAGTGGAAGTCGGATTGTAGGGAAAAGACTTCATAAGATATCATCAGCTCTATTCATAAGGCCCTATCCCTTTCAAAGATGAAATAACAAAGAAAAATTCCATATAGGCTTATAATTCCACAAATAATTTGAAAGATTTGAAAATAACTGAGCAGAGTTTAGTGTATTGTTTGTTTTGGGTTGTATATTAATTCATTGCACATAGGACATGGGTCTGTGTAGTCAAGAAACGTTTTAAAAGAAGCACAATTAAAATTAGTTTTTAAAAATTGATGTTTGAAAAGGGAAGTTAGTGTCCTTCCATTTTGTGGTGACTGGTAGGCATAGGACTGTCAAATAAATGGCATTTTGAAAGTTCATAACTGATTTTTGGGATTAAGCTTCTGGGCAGTGTAGCTCCCTGTGTGTAAAAAACCACTTGCTGATACTCTTTCCATAAGGTCTCGCTAACTTTAATACAGTGTAAAATATATGTTATGTTTTTCCATTATGCTGTCATCCCAAAGGACAATTAAGTTAAATATTTTTTTCACTGATTTATTTATTTTAATGTTTTGTTTTGTTTTTATTGGTTATGAATATTCATGTGGTACAAAGCAAATTGTCACCACTCGTGCCTAAGATGTGATGGCAGCATGTCCATTACCACAAATTGTGATTATACCCCGTGTCCCTCACCCAATTATCCCCTCAATTATCCCCTGCCTCCCTCCCCATCCCCCTTTCCCCACTCTAGTTTGCATCCCTGGGTCTGTTCTCTCCCTCTGCAAGTCCAATGCACCACCATGGTCTTTCTTTCCTTCCTTCTTTCTCTCTTAGCTCCCACATATGAGTGAGCACATGAGATATTTATCCCTCTGTGCTTTGCTTATTTCACTCAACATGAGTTTCTCCAGGTTCATCCATGTCGTTGCAAATGGGAGAATTTCATTCTTTTTTATGGCAGAATAGTATTCCATGGTGTATATATACCACAGTTTCCTTATCCAATCATCTGTTGATGGACATTTAGGTTGGTTTCATGTCTTGGCTATTGTAAACAGAGCTGCAATGAACACGGGGGTGCAGGTATCCCTTTGACATGATGATTTCCATTCCTTTGGGTGTATAACCAGAGGTAGGATTGCTGGATTGTATGGAAGATCTATCTGTAGTTGTTTGAGAAATCCCCATACTGTTTTCCATAGTGGTTGTACTAATTTACAGTCCCACCAACAGTGTAGGAGTATTCTCTTCTCTCCACACTCTCACCAGCATTTGCTATTCACCATCTTTTTGATTATAGCCAGTCTAACTGGAGTGAGGTGGTATCTCAGTGTGGTTTCAATTTGCATTTCCCTGATGACTAGTGATGTTGAAAATCTTTTCATGTACCTGTTGGCCATTTGTATGTCTTCCTTTGAAAAATGTCTATTCAGTTCCTTTGCCCAGTTTTAAATTGGGTTATTTGTTGTTTTACTGTATAATTGCTTGAGTTCTTTGTATATTATGGATATTAATCCCTTGTCAGAAGTATAGTTAGCAAAAATTTTCTCCCACTCTGTAGGTTGTTTCACTCTGTTGATTGTTTCCTTTGCTGTGCAGAAGCTTTTTAGTTTGATATAGTCCCATTTGCTTATTTTTTCTTTCATTGCTTGTGCTTTGGGGCTTATGTTCATGAAGTCTGTGCCCAGACCTAGTTCCTGAATTGTTTCACCTATACTTTCCCTTAGTAATTTTATAGTTTTGGGTCTTATACATAAGTCTTTAATCCATTTTGGGTTGATTTTAGTATATGGTGAGAGGTGCATGTCTAGAGGTACTGCCAGAGCAATCAGACAAGAGAAGAAATAAAGGGCATCCAGATTGGAAAAGATGAAGTCAAACTATCCCTATTTGCTGATGACATGATACTATATATAGAAAAACCTAAAGACTATCAAAAAAACTCCTAGGTCTGGTTAATAATTTCAGTAACATCACAGGATACAAAACAAATGCCCCTCCCCATCAGATGCATTTGTAATCTCCAATAATGAGCTAACAGAACGAGAAATCAAGAAAGTAAGCCCATTTACAACAGTCACACACACACACACAATGAGAACTACAAACCACTATTGAAAGAAATTAAAGGGGCCGGCCCGGTGGCGCACTGCTACAGTGCGCCGCTTGGGAAGCACGGTGGTGCTCCCGAGGGTTTGGATACCACATACAGACCGGTTCCCGCTCACTGGCTGAGTGAGGTGCGGGCGCAACGCCGAGGGTTGCGATCCCGTTGCCGGTCCCGGTCCGGTGCGGGGGCGACACTGAGGGTTGCTATCCGTTGGCGGACACGGAAAAAGACAAAAAAGACAAAAAAAAAAAAAGAAAGAAATTAAAGAAGACAGAAAATGATGGAAAGACATTCCATGCTCTTGGATTGGAAGAATTAACATTGTGAAAATGTCTGCACTACTCAAAGTGATCTACAAATTCAATGCAATCCCCATCAAAATACCAATGACATTCTTCACAGAAATGGAAAAAGCAATCTCAACATTCATATGGAGCAACAAAAGACACAAATAGCCAAGGCAACCCTGAGCGAAAAACATAAAGCCAGAGGCATAACACTACCTGACTTCAAATTATACTACAAAGTTACAGTAACCAAAACAACATGGTACTGGCATAAAAATATACACTCAGACTAGTGGAGCAGAATAGAGAACCTAGAAATCACCCCTCAGGCCTACAGCCATCTCATATTTGACAAAGGGAACAAAAACATACAAAGGGGAAAAGACTGCCTCTTCAATAAATGGTGCTGGGAAACTTGGCTATCCATACACAGGAGAATGAAGTTAGATATTTTCATACACCTGTTTTAGGAGGGACTGTTCTATTCATCATAGTAAAATGGCTGTGAGTGGGACCCCTGCCGACATGTCCCTGTCTTCCCTGCTCCCCCAGCCTGTCCTCCTGCTTTGTGATGATTAGGGAGATGTTGGCACTGGGGGCCTTTATGCTCCCTCGGCCCCACTGGGGCCCCTCCAGCCCAGCCTGTGCTTCCTTTCCTCAGCTGGGGTCCATTGTGAGCTCCAGTTGATGGACTGATCTTCTTTCAGGAATGTGGCCCTCAATACCAGACACACCAGCCTGTGGCTGGCTAACCACACACTGGTTTCCTAAGCAACTTTTTAAATTTGAAATTCTGTCAAGCCAGTCTCCCCCAGAGTTGTTTTCTTGAAAATTTTGAACCCACATGTGGTATTAAAACTAGATTCGCATGTTGATCCTGTTATCCCAGGTTGGAAATCTCCCTTCCATTGGATGCAAATTTGTTAAGTACGCCTGTTTCTTCCCAGGAATGGCTTGGCCTTAACACACCTGAGGGAGAGGCTTGGCCAGGACTCACTCCCAGCAGGTGGGTTGCAGGACAGGTTTCCATTTGCTGTGCTGATTTATCAGCCCAGGGAAAAGCCCCAGGAGATGAGATGTGTCTGCTCCCTCTCCCTCCACCACCCCATCAGTGATTTAAAAATCACCGATAAAATGCTAAATTGTACTCTCAGGTTCATGTAACTGGAAACGTTCCTCTAGAAAGCTTACGCTAATCCAATAATTGACACTTTGTGAATAATGTTGTTCAACCCCGGCTGTGAATACTCACAACTGCATGCCCTGCACCCCTTTCCACCACGTGCAAAGGCTATTTCCTGGATTTGGATGACTGTGTCTGTACAAGGGATTAAGACTCCTGTAATCATAATAAACTGTCTTTACACTTTGTACCTTTGCCTCTAAAATGCGGCGAAGCCAGCTTTCTGTGCTCTTACAGAGGTTATCTCCTTTGTCCTCATAGTATTTCTGCCAAATAGCTATGGATACATATATATATATGTATGTATCCTGCATGTATATATTTCAGATTTTTGTAAACACCTTAGGGTAAGGAAAGTGAGCAGCAACAGCTCCGACCTGAACATACATGTTTGCTAAGTTCTGTCTTCTCTGGCTGCACAGATACGTACTTATGCTAATCAGTTTTTTATTCTTAAAAGATTTATATTTTGGAAGGAGTTGCCAAGGGTAGATCTTTCTTTCTATTGAGAGATATAATCCAGGTGGAGTCATGAATTCTTTTTTTGTGCTCTTGGCATCTCCTCCTACCTTTTGCACCCTGCTGGAAGCATCCAGGTGCAATCCCTCAGCGGGCGTGTGGGAGCCCAACTTTTTCCTTTTTTGGAAGAGGTTGTTTCTAACGTTTCGTGAATCAACCACAGGAGGGCGCGCAAGAACAGCCGAGCTCTGTCTTTTATGGGAGGGGTCTGTTGGGGGGGTTGGGGTCACCCCCACCAGCAAAGTTTCTGTTGCCTCGATTACAAAAGTAGCCCAAAGGTTTGCCACTTAGTCTTAGTGTGAGTTTAACTTTCCAGTTTTAAAGATTTGACTCATGATACAAAATGCTAAGTTGGGGAATTAAAAAAAAAAAAACCAGGAACATTTTTATTTGTTGTTTCTAGTGACTTTAGTTCTGGCATGTTCATGTTAAATTCAGTATGACTACTTAAACATCAGATAAGAGAGTTATGTTATCGAAGTAGAGTTTTGTTTTTAAAATAACCAAAGTCAGAGGAGGAGTTGCAAGGTGGGGCTGTCTGCTGGGCCCAGGACCGGCTAAATATGATGCTGTTTTCTTTCTGCTACGAGGCTGGTTCATGCAGTGAATTGGATTTTATTTAAAGCAATGGTTTAAAATCTTTAATCTGCTAAATTAAGATTGTATTTCAGGGTTCTCCACGAATAGAAATTCTCAAACACGTTATTTTTATGATGGATTTTAACTCAAAAGAATAATAGCTGCAGCAAATCAAAATTTTGCGCTCAGGCTTTCAAAGATTGTTTCCTGTCGCACCTTTCCTGATAAAGGCTTCAGGCTGGCTGTAGGGAAAGCAGACTTCAGGAGGGTGGATTGCCAGCTTCCACTTCCCTTTAGATGCATTCTTATTAAATATGCTCTTATCAGATGCATTCTTATCAGACACACTGTTATTAGATACATTCTTATTGACCCCTCACTGACAACAGACTCGGAAACCACTTACGTTTCTTTGTATCCAAAAATCTGAAGGAAAATCTAAAACCTCATTGGTGGGCCTCACTTGGATTTACTTTGCATTCCTCTCCCTTTTCTCGTTTCTACAGCTTCTTTCCTTGTGATTTCTGTTTCACGTTCCGGTGGTATCTACAGGTTGTCTGGTAGACGTTCCTTCTAGAAGTCACCAGGAAGGAGGGCAAGCCCTGAACTGTTTTCCGAGAGCCCTGCTGTGACTTCCTTCAGTGCCTGGGGCTCATTCGTGCCCAGCTGAGCCCCACAGGTCACTCCCATCTGTGTTGATGGGGGTGACTTGGGTCATCCTGCACAGGGTGACATGCACTTGGAGCAGGGCCTCCTCCGGGCAGGGCCACAAGGCTCTGGCTTAGGGGACGCAGCAGCCTCTGTGCCTCCACCCCGCAGCTGGACACTAGGGGATGTGAGGCTTGTCCTACAGAACTCGGGGCAGTGTCGTGTGACTCTGTTTCTCCTTAGCCATGGGTGCGGGTAGGCTTGTCTCTGTGAGTGCCCAGGTTTGCCTGAGGAAGGACGGGGGCGGGGGCAGGGACAGGGACTGAGGGGCAGGGACGGGGACTGAGGGGCAGGGACGGGGACTGAGGGGCAGGGACAGGGACTGGGGGGCACGCTGAGGGGCAGGGGCAGCGGGCACACACATGGGCGGTCGAGGCCCTGCCACTCCCCTGTGCTGTCCTCACCCCTGCCCTCCTCCCCACATCCCCTCCTCGCTCTTTCACGCCACACTCACATTTAACACAATAGGGACAAGAATTTTATTGGCAAAGTGAAGGTGGGGAGTTTGAGGCTCATTACTCTCTGTCTCTGTCTCTCTGTCTCTGTCTCTCTGTCTATGTCTCTGTCTCTGTCTGTCTCTCTGACTCTGTCTACCTTTTTCTATCTCTGTCTCTGTATCTCTCTCTGTCTCTGTATCTTTCTCTTTCTGTCTCTTTGTCTCGTCTCTCTGTCTCTATCTTTCTGTCTGTCTGTGTCTCTGTCTCTCTCTGGCTCTCAGGCTCTGTCCGGTCTGTCTGGCCTGCACGTGGTCACTCAGTCCCTCCTGACCATCCCCTGTGACCAGCTGTCCTGCGCAAAGGAGCTCTACGTGCACTCTGGCCCGAGCGTGGCTGCCTCCGGTGAGTCTCAGGGAGTGCAGGTCACCAGTTCTGAGGAGGGGGTGGACAGGCCAGGGGACTGTGGCCTGTGGTCTGCCCGAGGCATGGCAGGCATGTCTGAGAATTGTAACCGGACTAATGCAGAGCTGGGCTCAGAGCCGGTCTAACTGGCCCACCGTCTTTTCTAATTACAACACTATTTTTTTTACCCTTCCTTTCCTAAATGTTTTCTGAGTTTCCCAGTTTCAGTCGGAACTCAGCCCAGCCCTGTAACCACACAGCGGTGAGGTCCAGAGCTCTAGGACTTGGCGGTCCCCACAGCAGCCCCGTTCCCCGGGCAGCACGGCCGGGTCTGAGCAGGTCCTGCAGGCGGTGGCTCGGGCAGTCTGAGGCCAGGGGCGTTTGCAGGTGGGCGTGACCTCCAGCCAGTGCTTCCTCAGCTTGCTTTGGGGATTTTCTAAGTGCACTTCCTGGGGAAGAGAGGGGCTTTGATGGAGAAAAGGAAAAGAAAACCCACCAAAATATGCAAATGAAACCTTCATACACCACTCGTGATGCATCTCGATGTGCTGGGACAGAGTGAGTGACTTGCACATGACTCGCCCGTCCAAGTGCTGGTCACTTGCTGAGGAAGATGACGTGAGCCGGTGGTGGCCCGCGGTCCCGCAGCCGCGGCAGTCAGTGGACCTGGAGGAGCCGGGGCCGGCGGCTCACAGTGCAGCCTGGCGACGCTGACCAGGGGTCCCGGCTCTGACCCCTCAGCTGACCCAAGGCGGGGCCAGGACGCAGCAGCCAACTTTGGGTCTAGTCCATGAGTTCCCCTTACAATCTGAGAGGATGGAGTGGCAAGCTTGTAACTTCCACATGCTGCCTTTTCTCCTGACAGTTCTTTCCTCGGAGCAGAACCAGAAACGGTGGATTGGGGTGGGTGGCAGGAAGGACACAGGCTCAGTGGCCACCCAAGCCCAGGGCGGGGCTGGGAGGTGGGCGCTGGCGGCTGCTCTCGGGTTTCCTGGCCGTGAGACGCTGCGCCCTTTTCTCTGTCCTCATTATCTGTTTGAAAATGTTGATATTCACGCTCTTTCCTGTCTGAAAATTTACTTTCTGAAGAATGTTTGATGCTCATTCACCTTCTGGAGGTTACATGGCAGAAGCAGGGCTAAAAAGTGCAAAGAAGTAGACACAGATTTCATCAGTTTTCCTGAGGCCGGTGCACAGGAAGGACAGAGCGTTTGTGGGGCGCAGACACCACGCTCAGAGGAAGAGCTAACGCGTTCAAAACAAGCAGACTCATCCTAGACTCACACAAATAGGCAGCCTGGGGGTGAAGTTGCGTATCTCATCCATGTGGAGGAAACTGAGATGACACACAATCTGCAGACCCGTGTGAGCATCTTGATGAAGTCACCATGTCCCTTTCCAAACTTGTGGTCTAAGACCAGGAGAGACCGCCGACTCCAGCCAGGTGAGAGACACCCCAGCACCACCTGTGGCTGTGTTGATCCCTCGTGGTGGGACAGCCCTGTAGGGCCAACCAGGGCAGGAAACCAAGCTGGGGGGACCCAGCCACCCTGGGAGTGGGGAGCATGTGGCTGACTTGTCTCCTCCGAGCTCTGCCCTCGCCACACCTGCCTTTGGTGCAACCGATAGATGGTTTGGGGGCAGGTCCCCCACTCATCCTTCTTGAGTGATGCAGTCTTGGTGTTGATATCACAGTGTGTGTCTGGGATCGGTGGTGCAGGGACAACACCGCAGCTCTGGGCTCACGCGACTGTGTGGAAACCGAGGAGACGTGGACAGGGGCATGGGGGAGTCAGTCATTCCTAGGTGAGGGCTCTTTCCGTGGCGTGGACCTCGACCACGTTGGGCTGGTTTGAATCAGACGACGAAGAGAAGCCACAGGTGGGCCCCTCCCACACACGCCGCTTCTGTGCCTCGAGACTCTCACAGCCCCTCAGGACAGACTTCTTGGTGCCACTTGGTGGTCAACACGACTTTTTGATGTAGGGCTTTCCTCTTTCGGAAATCCCGGCCCTGAAGCTTTAGAGTGGAAGCGGCCGTCACACGCGCACATTCCGGCTAGTGCTGGGCTGCCAGGACGTGCTCCAGGTCAATGAGGCTGAGTGGGAGGCTCCTCACGTTTTTAGGGGTGTGCTTTAAGAGTTTGGGACGGCAGGGACTGCTAACAGGAAGAAAAGGTGGGGTTCCCAGGAGAGGACTCTCAGCGCATCCTCTTAGATGAAGAGCACAGAATACGTAGGTGGGAGACCGCCTTGGGGGGCTGCCCCGTGCAGGAGGGGAGTTGCAGAGGGTGTGAGTTACCGTTTCCTTCAAGGTTAATGAGCTCAGTCTTCATGCTTCTGCCTGTGAGGCGTGAGCTCAGGAAAAAAGAGTAGCAACAGAATAAAACGAAGGCAGCAGGGTTGTTTAAGAGCTGTCCAGGGATGGACACACACAGGACACAAGGCAGGTCATTGTCCGACCGCGTGCTCAGGCTTTCCCTCCTAGCAAGCAACGTGCAGTTTGGAAGAGATGCAGAGCCTGGCTGGATGCCCGCGGCCTTCCTTTTAGATGCCTTGCAGGGCGCTGAGGCCCCTCCAGCGGGTCCTGCCCTGTTCAGCTAGTCCCTCCTCTAGCTATCCATGGGGGAGGTCAGGAGGAAGATGTGTAAACACTTTGACAAGAACGCAGTAACCAGAACAGAACTCAAAAGCAGCTCCAGCGTCCCAGGTGGTGGCTACAGCTGCGTGTGCCCCCAGCAGCCCGGCCTTAAGCAGGAGTGAGCACCACGTGGGCAGGGCTCCATTGACTGCGGCTGACTCAGTTACAAATGGGACTCGCGTGTGGCTCACTCAAGCTGCAATTACTTAATCCCTTTGTTTTGCCTACGGGGTGCCTTGTAATTATAGTGACATGGAGTCATCATTTGTAAGTACATGGGATGCTGGGTCCTAATCATATATATGTGGTGAAATAATCCTCACGAGCAGGCGTGTGGAGCCCGCCCGACGACCATCCTGCGAGCTGCGTTGGTGAGTGCTGCCAGGCAGCGGGGCAGAGCCTCGAGCTCGCCACAGGCCCTGGCCCAGGCCAGCTCTCCAGGGCACCAGCAAATGCATGTGGCCCTCCTCTTCTCTGGGGATGACTGTGATAGAGATGAGCCTGGCCGTGGTGGGGGGACAGCAGGCACGGCTCAGGGGACACACTGGAGTCTTCTTCCAAAGTGTGTTGTCCTTTCTCTCTCTCCTCTTCCTAATTAGTCTAATAGAAGCATCCCTATTCTATTTCTTTTCTATTTTTAGTGTTCTCTGGCTAATTCAAAATGGGTAACTCTTACAGCCTCTTGGCTGTCCTTACCAGCTGCAATAAAAGTGGACACCGTAGCCCCATCATGTGACATACCCTGACATGGGATTTAGTGTGACACGGGCCTCTTGGACTTTTTCCAAGAAGATTTATTCACTGGGATAGTTGGAGAGAGCTCATGATAACAACCCAGCAAGTGTGACCAGCAGATCAGCTGTGGAGGCCCCAGTGCACGAGGGTAATTTCACTGGCACTCCCGAGTGACTGGGTCATCAGAGGTGGGAGGCGGTCACAGGCGGGGAGGACTCCCCGGGAGGTAGGTGGTCACCGTGCCCCTGGGGGTGTCACGCTGCCTGCTCAGGGCCCCAGCTGTGCTGCCAGCAGTTGTGGTTGGGAGCCCTGGGTTCACAGCTCACTGTGGCTGGACTTGCTCCTGAGTGTCAGTTTTCTGTGCTGTTGAGCGGGGAGAATATCCACTTGCGATCTCCATTCTGGGTGATCTCAGCCTGTCCTGTTAACACCCTCTGCCTTCATTGCCATGGGTAGAGTCCAGGCTCCTAAGAGGAGAAACAAAGGCTTCAGGCCCTGGGCCAGGCTGCGTCTGCCCAGCGGGCCCCGTCTCGGGTGCAGGGCTTGTCTGTCACCCCACCATGCCACGTGCGCAGGGCGCATTCCATTGCCATCTGCTTGTGCCCCTCCTCTTTGCCTCATCCACTGCTCCTCTGGAAAGGTCCCGAACCCCAGGTTCATCTAAATGTCCACTCCTTGGTGTGCAGGAAGCAGAAAGCAGGGAGCATTGAGGTAGGCATATTGTTAACTACATTTACTCTCATATTATAATAATATAATTAAAAGCTAATTTATCTCATTAGGCGTGTCTTGGAAATTAGCAAAATGCGGCAGTTAATTTTAAAGAAATGAAGTTCTATCTCTGCTATAATTAATAATGTGGAAATTTGAGTAGTAATAGTTAATATTTCTGTAATGTTTACTATATTTGAGGCCTGCCCAAAGCGACATGCCCATATGAACTCCGCTATCTCTAACAATACCCCCATGCAGCGGGCACACTCATTATTCCCACTTTGCAGGTGAGGAAATTGAGACAGAGATGGATTAAGTGACATGCGCAGGGTCATGGGCCCGGGCAGCTTCCTGGCCCAGCAGCTTAGATGGAAAGACACAGTCAGTGAGTGAGGTCGACCAGAAACACAGAGCCCAGGGCTTCAGCCTCATGGTGAGCATCCAGGCTTTCGGAGATGAGGTCGCAGATGCCAGAGGATTCACGGTGGAGGAATCTGGGTCATCGGCAGGAAGCATGCCATCCCAGGACAACCTGGAAGGATGTGGGGGCTTCAGCCTCATGGTGAGCATCCAGGCTTTCGGAGATGAGGTCGCAGATGCCAGAGGATTCATGGTGGAGGAATCTGGGTCATCGGCAGGAAGCATGCCATCCCAGGACAACCTGGAAGGATGTGCCGGCAACATCTGGATGGAGAATTCTCCAGACACTCAGAAGATGAGTTCAAGTTAGTCATGCCGAGGATGGTCCAAGTGCGAGGTAGTGAGAGGCCCTACTGGCGTCGCGACGTTGTGGAAGGAAACAAATGTGATGGGGGTCCATGGCCACAGCCCTGGGGCGCACGAGGCCCTGGTGGGGACAGCCCCGTCACCGTGGCTGACACTGGCTGAGCTTTCTTTCCTGTGCGTTGGTTTCCTCATCTCTGAATCACACATATTTCTCTCGAGTAGTAGGTGTTTGGCTCCAGTTCTCGTGACTGATCAATGCTTCTCTCACTGAAACTTGAACTCTTTGGAGACTCTTCAAAGATACCACTTAACTTATTGTAAACAAGCCAAGATTTACTTTGATTGACTGACACCCCAAAAGGCTTTCTCCTTTGCCCAAACGTACTTGGCTACGCTCACATGATGATTAAGCACCCGAGACTCATACATTTAGATGACCCCAGAACTCCTTAAATGAACTAAATCCCCTAATCTCCAATTCTCCAAGCATTTGTTTAGAAGGAAATGATGGGATGTCCTTCTATGGAGGTCAGAATACATTCTAGAAGCCATACAGCAGCATAGACATGGTGAGAAATCGTGGCGCTCGCCCACAATGGTGCTAGCCAGCACAACCGCTCTCCTTGCGATGTCCTCTTCAAGACTTCTCTCATGTGATTTTTAAAAATATTGTTATGATAAGAGCATACACCAAATTTTATATCTTTTTTGTTTAGTCATATGTAGGTGTGTGATAGGTATAGGGAGAGAGTGAGTCTGTTTCCCCACTCACCTCACCACCTGAGCATTAGAAGGGGCTTTACAGATCTACTGATCCAGTCCCTGCATTTAACAACAGGAAAGGTGAGCCCTGGCAGCTTTGGGGTCCCAGGTGTGGAACCAGGTGTTCTGGCTTAGCTTCCCCAGCTGTCTGCTGTGTTCCTTTGCTGGCTCGACATTTAAAGTGCAGTTAATGCCACAGTTTAACACTGAAGTTGACCGTGATTTCCACATCCAAGCCCTGTGGCATCTTACGTTCGTCACTATGAAAAACTTATTTTGGTGGAAAAGTATTAATAGACAACAGCGTCACTTGTTAAAACTAAAGATGCAAAATAATGTGAATGTCATTGTGGATTTTCTTTGATTTAAATGCTTGTTAAATAATGAGCAGTAATCTATGCACTGGGTCAGTGTAAGGAAGACTGCAGGAAATCCTCCGACCTCAGCCCTAAATGCTTGAAGTCCTGGTACGTGTCTGCAGAGATACTCAGGCTTTAGGCAGTGTTTTGGTTGAGAGGATAAGGAAAATTTACCTCACTCCCTGATGGTGTTAGGTGTACTATGAATTTCAGATGAATCTCTTGTAAAATTTTGTTGGGTAGTTTTTAGATAATACGTAAAATGTAATGTACTGGACAACATTTTAGGTCTTCACCCTTTCACATGAAGCCCATCAACAAGGTTTGATCTCATAGTGGCTTTTCACTTGACTGTTGTGTTGATTTTCCTAATGCTTTCGTTTAATGTTTGTAAGGGTCTGATGTTGAGTTTCAGCACAGTTTAAATCATTTTGGATGTTAAGTAAAATCTCTGCTCTAGTAGCACATGTAATGGGGTTGGCTCTTGCTATTTGACATATATGGAGACCTTCAGGTGTCATAGTCCAATCTGATCGTTCAGCTAACAGACGAACCCCTGGTGGTGGTGTTAGAAACACCACGCCCTCCATCACTCCAGATGGCATTCTCTGCGTGCATTGTCACCATGGTGTTCCTGCCTGTGGACTGACTTTTAGGGCTGCTGTTGTTGGAGAAGCCATGAAGTTTTAAGTCAAGGGTGTGATGCATATACATGGCTCGCTCAGCAGTGAGATGGGGCCTTAGTTCTCTAGGAACGTTGTCCCTCCATCACTAACTCATTCTTTCTTTTCCCTTCACAGAGATTTTGCTTAAAGAGGACACTTTATGGTGGTTCTCCTTGTCCAGGTCAAATAACAGTCCCCTGCCCTGGGAATCCTCTCCTTTCTTCCCTTAACTTTCTGGCACTTTTTGGTTACTTGAGTGATTGAGGTCTCAGAACCCATCAATTCAGCCTGTGCCTTAGGAAACTTAGGGCTTCCGAGTCTGTGAAGTATAACTAAAACTGTCCCCATATTCTGAAGTTCATGCTATGCCATGACAAATTGTCCCAGGGGAAATTTTCCTTTTGAATGAAGCTGCAGTGGAGTAAATGTATCCTCATTGGAACCGCCCAGCATCTGCAGATGAAATTGTCCTGCCCAGCGCCCTGCTGAGGCTGGACCTACTCACCCTCTGAGCTCCCTCCAGCTCAGACTTTGAAGGTTCCCGGCGTTCGAAGGTCTGTTGGTCCTGTGTCCCCCTGCTGGCAACTTTTGCATGGTTGAGACCTCGTCCCTGCTGCTTGCAATTCCCAGCGTCTCATGGGCTCTCACCCTGTGCTTTACGATGGTAGATTATGAAGGTTGACACGGATTCACATGGCCTAACATCCCACAGAAACGTGGCCTGCAGGCTTTGAAGAGAGATTTAGGGAGGGGAAATGATCGTGAATTCAGAGGACGTGGGGGAGGCTTGGGCACACGTGTCTCTGTGGTATTGAGGTGGTGCTTCCATTTAGGACTTGGCCTCGGGTACCTGGGCTCACTTTGCCTCCCTCCGTGCAGTGCTGTGTGACTGAGTGAGAGTCTGAAGGCAAGGGCAGCCTTGGGAAAGGTGCTGAGTGCATGATCAGGCAGTAAGAGAAGCGGGAATTCCTTCAGTTTCTAAGATTCAGATGACCTCCCTAATGTCGGCAGTGATTCATAATACATGAAAACTTGCCCAATGGAACGCTCCCACATTTATCTGAGGACAATCTTTGGATCACAAAACAGCCTGATTCCCGCAGGGAGGTGGAGCCGGGCTCCCCTTCAGAGCCTCTAGGTGAGTTGCTTTGGGAAAGGGGCACGGCTGCCCCACCAGGGCCTCAGGTCCTCTGTCCTTAGAACACAGTCTCGAGCCAGGCTTGAAAACACATAAAATATGAAAATGCAGTGTGGGAATGACCTCCATAATGTTAAGTAATAGACCGCTCTTTCCTATATTTTTTTCTTACATTTAATCTCATTTCAGTAAATATTAAACACTAGCTGTGATGATGTCAACACTTGAGAAATTTCACAGCTCTGGAAAGTTACAATGAAACTTCCCCTGGCTGAGCTGGTGTCTGTTGACTCTCCTGTGGTCTAGCACACATGACGTTTGTTCACTAATGAGGCAGAGGGAAAAGCAGTTGTTTTGGGTGGTTTGAGAAACGACTAAAACCTGATGGTTTTGATTTTTCCAATTAATGCATGTTGATCTTTGAAGGAATCTGGTATCAGATTAGGAAGGAATGTGAAGACGTGGGTAACAGTGTGGCCCCGGAAGAGAGGAGACCATGACACAGTGAGATGGCTGGAAGTGGAGGAAGGAAGGTCAAGGTACTCCTAGTAATATCCTGTGCATCCTGAAAAACCATGTCCCTCCTGACACTTCTGGGCTGATCTCAGGGACACAGCGCAGGTGCAGACGGAGCCCGAGGCTTCACTGGAGGGCAGTGCGCTTGTAGGTGGGGAAGCGGATTTCCCTATAGAGATACCAGCCAAGATAGACTTGGATTGGGTCCTGTGTTTTATCTTATTTTATCTCCAGGATTTAAAATCTCCTTCTGCTTGGATGACAGCTCTGGGGACTGGCCGCCTGGTGTCTCTGTGCTGTCGTACACTGGAAATCCGCCAAGGGGCAGCCTGTCCAGTGCCGTTCCTGGTATTATTTCTATTGTGAAAGGAGAGACATGTTCTCCAAGAAGGAGAAAACACTTTGGGATCATCAGCAAGTGATTGCTTCAGATATAATCAGTTTTGTAAATGTTCAGTTAGGGTTTTTCCATTGTTTGTTTGTAAATATGCCGTCTGCATCTATGGTTCAGAAACCAAAGTGCCAGATACAACCATTGTAATATTTACACTGAGCCACAAATAGACAAACCTAAAAATACTGTGTGCCATAGCCTTTAAAAAAATTTTATTCTTGAATGTGTGGGTAGTAATATTTTGAAGGTTCCTGATATCTCTTCACATTGTACTAGTTAACTTTATTCTACCATCATAGAAACAAATACCTCTGGGACAATGTCATATTAAAGAAAACTATTTGGGAAAGAAAGAAACAGCTTATAATGTACCAGGAAAGAAAATCCCAAATCAGATAGTGTAGAGGTGTCCTCAAAGCCTAGGTGTCCTAAAGCATTTGACAAGCCCAAGACAGAAGTAAGATGTCACCTGACACCAAAGTGCTCAGTCACCCATTTTAGTCCCGGGCGGACTGAATCACTGACATCCCAGAAGGACCTGTTGTCCCACATATCACAGGACAGCCCTGACACCAATTCTCCCAGAATTACTTATTTCTAGGAGAGATGCCCAATGTCACCTGACACCAAAGTGCTCAGTCACCCATTTTAGTCCCGGGCAGACTGAATCACTGACATCCCAGAAGGACCTGTGGTCCCACGTATCACAGGACAGCCCTGACACCAATTCTCCCAGAATTACTTATTTCTAGGAGAGATGCCCACTACCCTCTAAATAGACTATTTATCAGAGCTGGCCCCACTCGATCAGCGGAGGGAACCTGGCCAGCCTTTGCAGTTTCCTGCTCTTTCATTTAATCTGTCACTTTTTCTGGCAAAGCTTCAACACAGTCAGTTTTCTTATTTTTAACAAAAAGCGAATTTTCCCATTGGTTTATATATTCTCCATTCAGTAAAAAATAAGCATTTGTACCGTAGCTATTTTCTGTACTTTTTTCTTTTTTAAACTCTCCGGGTTATAGATAGAAGGCTAGCCTTGGCTCTTAAGTTCTAGACAATACAAGGCCAAACTTTGGGACACTTTGTTTCCCCCCAAATTTCTGGGCTCCGTGTGAAGAGATTTTCTCTAATAGTCAAGGTTTAGGAGCAATTTAGGGACACAAAGTTCTATATTGAAGAGCCATCAGCTGAGAAAAGTAAAGTTTGAAGAAATCTCTTCCTAAGAGTATAAATCACTTTGGGTTTTATGTAGACAAACTGTTGTATTGCTTTGAGATTTTTAAAATTTATGTTCTTTTTTTTTTTTTTTTTTTTTTTTTAAG
>NW_007729069.1:103889-115431 GCF_000696425.1 Galeopterus variegatus | reverse complement strand
CCTATCGCGATTTTTTTTTTTTTGCTAAGAGATTCTCTGTTCAAATGACTTATTTTGTAAAAACCTGATATGAAGGCAGATGAAATCTTTACTCCTCATTCTCAGGGGCTCCCTGAGGCTGAATTTGGCTGCTTCTGATGATTGGGGAAGGGTTAAAAAGACAATCTGGGCAGAATTTGGAAGGGGAGGTGACTGATTGTCAGGCACTGACTGCTGGACCGGTGCATGGGGAAGTGGCTTCCAGCCTCCTCCTTTTGGTCTTCTTGGTTGTAGTTAGTTTCCAAAAGTCTCAGGCAGAGAGTATATTTGTCATAGCACTGGTGCACACACTTTATCTGGACCTTCTGCATTTGTCCCAGAAGACGAATTCCTCAAAACCCCAGGACCATGAAGGGCGCACCTGCAGTGTGTTTACTGCCACGACGGCGAGCCCGGGGTGTGGGAAGGAAGCGGGCTGGGGAGAGGCCAGGAAACAAAAGCATCCTGAGTACTAGGCATCCCTGGAGATGCTTGTTTGGGCCAAGGAATGGTGAAGAGTGCGGTGGGACTGTAAATCCTGAGCCGCTCCTCTGACGTTCCTTTTGGAATGTCTCATCTGCTCTGAGCATCGCACGGATGGCGGTGCGTAGGACTGAGTGACTGGAACCGCCTCTGCGAGGGTCCTGCGGCTCCGGGTGACTGCACAGCCACCATGCTAGTGGCAGTGCAGGTTACTGTGATGGATGGGGTCCTATGTTTTGGAAGTTACGGTGCTGCCACGATCCCGACGGCAGCGTGAGTGAGATCAGCAACCAAATGGGCACAACCAAACCGAAATAAAAATTATGTTTTTTACTGGGGCGGAATTTATGATCTGTAAAACATATGTCAATAAAACCTTACCAAATTATTTTTTTATATGGATGTCTCACTGAGTTTTTGCAGTTACTTCCCCTGATGATCGAGGATTATTTTTCTTTTGATGTTCTTAGCATGGATTATTCTTATTTAGGTTTTTCTTAAATTCAATGTAATATCTGTTATGTGAAACAATTTACTGTACATGCAATGAAACTGTAGCAAAAAAGTTGCAAATCCATCTACATTTCTGAGGAAGCAGCAGGTATTGTATTTGTTTTTCTTAAAAATAATGAAGCATTTCATTAACAATCACCCTACTCCAGGCCATTCCTTGGCTCAGCCAAGACACTCTTGTTGAATCAGTATCAACAGTGAACGAGATAAGAAGCTGGAGATGAAATGCCCTGTGTGTCCGCCCATGTTCATATCCAGGTGGGTCTTTCAATTCCCACAGTGGTTAGAGCAGATAGGAAGGGGTAAGGTTAGGAAGCTTTGCTAATCTTGCTGTAATCCTTGAAGCTCACATTCTAAGTGTTTGCAGGCCTTTCAAGTTAGTGATTTTCAAACCTTTGGAGCCAGGGAAGCCTCTATTCAAAATACATCGATGCCAGTTAAGAAAAACCTATAACCCTTCCCCTCCCCCTAAAACCTGTTTTCCTGCCATCGGGACTGAGCACCACTTGAAAATTATTCTGAGGGTCGATCTTGGTAAGGAAGGTTTTTACGTGCAAACATCATTTCTGCCTCTCTCAGTGATGTTTCTAAAGCACTATACAAGGGTAATTCAAAAAGCTCATGGGAAACTGGGATTAAAAGATCGTACAAATCTTTCCATGAACTTTTTTTTTTTTTTTTCCTTTTTGTCTTTTTTCGTGACCGGCAACGGATCGCAACCCTCAGTGTCACGCCCGTACCAGACCGGGACCGGCAACGGGATCGCAACCCTCGGTGTTGCACCCGCACCTCGTTCAGCCAGTGAGCGGGAACCGGTCTGTATGTGGGATCCGAACCGTGTTTCTCTCGTGGTAATGTCCTTGTTCTTTGCCTCACGGGCCAGCAATAGCAGTGGGATGCCCAACACTATATCCATCTGTTCTTAGTCTTAAAGAACCTAAGTGCCCTTGACCTGGCTGTGGACTGGTCTCTTCAGGTCCCCTGGCTGGTAAGAAGGTACCTGTTTCTGAAGATAGGGGATTGCCCTCCCAGGGTCTTGCCATGGCTCCCGCATGGAAACAGGGAAGGGTAAGGAAGCGACTTCAGTTGCAGGAGTGCCTCCCCAAGATTTTATTCTCTGGGAACTTCCTGACTGAGCAGTGCTTTCAACAGTGAGAAAAGTTTGGCAAATGAGAGACAGGCTTTGCTAGGGGTAATTTAGTGTGTTTTGTAAACAGATATGGGTTCACCAGTTTGTATAAACATGAAGACTTGGTTGGTTGAACTTAAGGGATCAATAGAATTCAGAAGGTCAGGGTTAGGACACAGAAACAATTTTCTAAATCTTTCTGTTTGTAAATGGTGTCCTGAAATCAATAAACTTCAGCAATTTAAATCATCATCACGCAAACTCAGTACTGAAAGCTAAATCACATGGCTTTGTGGTCAAAACAAGCAAGGCCTTTGGTTCTCTACCAACGCAGCAGGACAATGAGGATGACGTTTACAAAGACAGGAGCATCTCCCACCTCGCGAGGAGTGCCGAGATGCCTGACTCGCCGTCTCATCAGAAATGAGGGCTCACGTCCTCAGCAAAATTGAGTGGAAATTTCTAGTTCCTTCAAAGAAATTGTGCAGTGTCTTTTCCCTTGCCTCTGGGACGCAATTTTCTAAATCTTTCTGTTTGTAAATGGTGTCCTGAAATCAATAAACTTCAGCAGTTTAAATCATCATCACGCAAACTCAGTACTGAAAGCTAAATCACATGGCTTTGTGGTCAAAACAAGCAAGGCCTTTGGTTCTCTACCAACGCAGCAGGACAATGCGGATGACGTTTACAAAGACAGGAGCATCTCCCACCTCGCGAGGAGTGCCGAGATGCCTGACTCGCCGTCTCATCAGAAATGAGGGCTCACGTCCTCAGCAAAATTGAGCGGAAATTTCTGGTTCCTTCAAAGAAATTGTGCATGTGTCTTTTCCCTTGCCTCTGGGACAGAGGACTAAATTAGAAATAATAATTTAAGTGTGCTCAGGATGACGTTTACAAAGACAGGAGCATCTCCCACATCGCAAGGAGTGCCGAGATGCCTGACTCGCCGTCTCATCAGAAATGAGGGCTCACGTCCTCAGCAAAATTGAGTGGAAATTTCTAGTTCCTTCAAAGAAATTGTGCAGTGTCTTTTCCCTTGCCTCTGGGACAGAGGACTAAATTAGAAATAATAATTTAAGTGTGCTCTGCTCATAGAAAATACACAAGAAATTTAAAATATATCCATTTCCCCAAAATTGGCCTCTCTGAGTGTATGATTTCATGCAGAATTTCTCCTGGTGTGAGCCAAGGCTAAACTACATCGGAATCATCCTGAAGGCTGGATAAAGGTGCAGCTTTGGACCTACTCTGGGTCTCTGCATCAAAACCTGTAGGCTGGAACCTAAACATGCTCATTTTTAATTTGGGCTTTCCCAGTAATCCTTCTGTATGTCGAAGTTTGAGAACCATGTTCTCAATATTAGTATTTCCATAGTGAGTCCTTTCAGACACGAGACCCCTGCTTTTTTCTCTATAAGGCATCTTATTTTTTTCATGAGAAAGACCTATCAGGTAAGCTATTTTGTGATACACAAATAATTTATTATATTAAAAGGCCAAACTTTTAATCTTGGTTACCTGAGACATTACTTTGTTCTATATTTGAACAAGGGTAACAAAATTTTTAAAAAGGATTTCTATTCCATGATTCCATAAGGTTTCTTTTTCTGGCATTTTATTTTTTAATGAAGTCATATTAGATCCATCTAAAGCCACAAATGCCAAAACTCTGAAAATTAAAGAGAAGTCTAGATTCTTTCCACTGTCAGCTGAGTCACTTCTAAGATAACTTTTAGCAAAACATGAAACAACTAAGGAATATCAAATGTGAGATGCTGAGAGTTGATTATATATAAATTCTATTATATCTACTAAATTTTATAACAACACTGTGATTTCCACATACACAAATTGTTATTAGGGATTTTTAAATTGAGGTCAAATACACATAAAACTTACCATCCTAAACATTTTTTCATCCTAAGCATTTCTAAGTGTGCAGTTCAGTGGTGTGAAGTACATTCACATCGTTGTGCAACCAATAACCACAACTCTTTCAACTTGCAAATCTGAAACTTTGCTCATTAAACAACTCCCCATTTCTCCCAACCTGCAGCCTTTAGTAGTCACCGATCCACTGTCTGTCTTGGAGTTTGAGTACTCCAAATACTTCATGTAAGAGGAACCATATGGGATTGGTCTTTTGTGACTGGCTTATTTCACTTCACACAATGTCCTCGAGGGTCATCCATGTGGTAGCATGTGTCAGGATTTCCTTCCTGTTTAAGTCTGAATAATGTTCCCTTGCATAGGCAGACCACCTTTGCTTACTATCACCAATCCATGGACATGGGATGCTTCCACCTCTCGGTTACTGTGAATAGTGCAGCTATGAACATGGGTGTCCCCTCGAGACCCAGCTGTCAATTCTTTTGCATGTATACCCAGAAGTTGAATTGCTGGATCATATGGTAATTCTATTTTTAACTTCTTGAGGAACTACCACACTGTTTTCTACAGCAGCTGTGCCATTTTACACTCCTACAGCAGTGCACAAATGTTTGAATTTCTACACATGCTCAGCAGCATTGTTACTTTGCATTTTTGTTTTTATAGCAGCCATCCTAGCGGGTATGAGGTGGCACCTCATTACAGTTTTGATTTGTATTTCTATAACGATTAATGATGTTGAGCATCTTTTCATGTGCTTGTAGGATATTTGCATACTATCTTTGGAGAAATGTCTATTCGAGTCTTTTCCTCATTTGTAATTGGGTTATTTTTGTTGCTGTTGACTTGCAGTTCTTTTATTTATTCTTGATATTAGCTTTTTTTCCAATATATGGTTTGCAAATATTTCCTCCCATTCAGTGGGCTGCCTTTTCACTGTGGATTGTATCCTTCGATGCACAGAAGTTTTAAATTTTAATGTAGTCCAGTTTATCTGTTTTTACTTTAGTTGCCTGTTCTTTTAGGGTAATATCCAAGAAATCATTGTCAAATCCAATGTCATGAAGCTTTTTCTCTGTTTTCTTATATGAGTTTTATAGTTTCGGGTCTTATATTTAGGTCTTTGATTCTTTTTGAGTTAATTTTTGCATATGGTGTTCAATAAGGGTCCGACTTCATTCTTTTGCATGTGGATATCCAGTTTTTCAAATGCCAATTGTTGGAAGGACTGTCCTTCCCCCCAGTGTATGGTCTTGCCACCCTTCTTGAAAATCATTTGGCTGTGTATTTGAAAGCTTATTTCTGAGCTCTCTATTCTGTTCCACAGGTCTATATGTCTGTCTTTATGCCGATACCAGTATTAAAGTTTTTAAAGTGCTCTTTAAAAAATATTGGCGGTTGTAGGCTGGTCAGTCATCTCCCATCTTTGAGTCATGGGTGTGAACCACTTGTGGTAATAATGTCTCATGTTTATTCAGATAAAGCTTCCCACTGCTGCAATATTAAGATGCTGTTGCCTTTGGGCATCTTGATTCTTCAGGAAAAGTATGATAAAACTTTTTCCAAATTATATATTTTAAATATCATCCTGTGTGCAAATACTAGATGGGAATATGGATGTTTTCCCCTCCAAGGCATAAATTAGGCCACATTGCAGAAGGAGTTCAGTTTTTTAGAATCAAAATTTTTTTTCTTTTTTGCTGTTCACGTTTTAATAACATAATCGTAACAATGGAAACAGCCATATTTCTTATTTCAAGAGCACTAGACTGGGATGTCTATGGTTTATTAAAGAGCCCCCTCCTCACCTCCTCTCCTGCCATTTTGTCCCCAGCCTTGTCTCTCTGGCCGGGGTGCCGCGGGCGTGCTGACTTCACAGCGACCGAGAGGTTCTGGCTCCTGCACACACGCTCTTCCACCGGTTGGCTGTTGCCCAGGACTGCACAATCCTTTGTCCTGTTGCTGAGTTTTCTGGTGTGTTGAGACAGAGTAATATTGTAAATACAACCCTCGCCCCCGGGTGTGACTAAAATTCAGATGCAGCTGAGAGCAGAATTCTTGTGGGAGGAGACAGGATGCTGAGGTCTCCCTGGGGAGGGGAGGGGGCCGAACGCCAGCCCCTCAGGTGTACCTGCGGTTGTGCCACTGACGGTGTTAGGTGGCGAGTTCTAAGATTTGGGCCTGCAGGTGCAGTGGGACAGAGGACATGCCCAGTGTCACTTGCTAAAGCTGCACGGGTCCTCTGCTGGCCCCTGCCCGTCTTTGCTACTCTGCTTAGCGTTCTGTGAGTCTGGGGGCTTCACTGTGAAGTTTTCTCACTTCCTCTTCAAAGTGGTGAAGAGAAACCCACCTTGTGCTGCTGCTTCTGAAGGGATGCGAGGCACCGATCCTGCTTCTGCCCGTGCTGTGTGGCTCCAGGTGACCATGAGAGTGGCATGGTTGGAAGTGTCTTGACCTGTGGGTTATACAGAACGCCCAGGACTCTGCTGCTTTGTTGAAGACACAGCAAATCTCAAGAAATGCATTACAGGATTCCCCTGTCACTGTCACTTGGGAAAAGATCAGTCAGGGACAGGAGTGGCTATAACTGACGAGGGCACAGTTCCTGTGAAGCCAGCGCTGCTACCACCTGGCACTGCGTGTGATGTGTGCGTGTGAGTGTGTGGGGAGGGGTGGGCTTGGGGCCTGGAGGAAGGACACTGCGTCCCACTGCACCCGGGATTCCCATGGGGAGCACGGTCTTGTGTGTGGTCCATATGCAAACAGAGGGACAGCTCCATAGAACCCATGAGGACCTGGGGAGGAAAGGAGAATGTGGCCCACTTTGCTTAGGAAGGGCAGGGCACGCATGTGTTGAAGGATGTGTCGGGACCTAACTCAGGGACAGGAGGGTGGGGGCACAGCGAGACAGAGAGGAAGAGAACTGAGACCCCTTGTCTTATTCCCACAGCCCTGGGGAGGCTAGGTGTGGGGACCTGCTACAGACAAGGACTCCTGCCTGGTGTGAGGAGACAGAGAAGTTCAGGAAGGAGGGCAGGACATGGCAGAAGGCTGGGCAGGAGCCAGGAGGTGGATGTGAAGGAGGATGCAGACCCGCCCTCCAGCATGCAGGCTCCGCCCGGGCCGCTGTGCCCTTAGCTGGCAGCACAGACGGGAAGAGGAGGCTGGGAAGGGTTAACATCACCACGGGTAGGACGTGTCACCCCAACTTCAGAGGCAGAGTTGAGGCTACAGAGGCTTTAGTCAGATGCCCGAGAACACACAGGCTCGCAGGTGTAGAACCGGGAGTTCAGTCTACTCATGTCTGATTCAAACCTTGGGCACGTGTGTGTGTGTGCGTGTGTGTGCATATGTGTGCATGTGCGTGTGCATGTGCGTGTGTGTATGTTTGTTCAAGCTGTCCTCAACTGTGCAGAAGGCAGCTGGAAATATAGGAGAGTCTTGGCTAAGTTTTAGATTTTGGGAGCCAACACAGATATGGTGGTAATAGCCGTGATGGTGGTAATGCTTGTGACCTGTCACAGTCTTCACTGGGTGGGATCACTCATTCATTAGGTGAGAAGAACGTCACCTGACCTTATCTGAAGGGGTGAAGGACATGTGGTTTCTATTTTTCATTGTATGTTTGGTGTATTTACTTTTTGCTCTTGTTTTTAATGACTAATGCTTTTTTTAAACTTTACTATTGATGTATGTCCATTTGGGTGATGGGTTTATAGGTATATACTTTCAGTAGGTTTGAAATATTTTGTAAGTTAAAAGTGGAAAAAAAAAACTTCTGGACAATGAATGATTTTTTTTAAAAGAAAAAATAGGTCTATTGTACACATTTGGAAGCTATAGAAGCACACAGAAGAAATCTCCTGTAATAATATCATTACCCAGATATTAAAGACTGTTACAACTTAACAATACTGAACATTTTGCAATCTTTTATCTAGGGCATATGAGAGAGGGTGTATGTGTGCATGTGCGTGCGTGTGTGTGTGCGTGCGTGTGCGTGTGTGTGTGTGTCTATGTGTATAAAATTGGGAGCACCTACATTTGCAGCTTTAAATATTTTTTGTTTAAAAATACATAACAAATATTTTCTACATTTCTTACATGATTATAAATGAATTAATGTATTTCTGACATATGGTTTACAGTAATTTATTTAGCCAAACCCTTATTGTTGGATATTTAATTTCTTTCAGATTTATTTTGCTATTAAAAATAATCTTGCAGTGAGCAAAATTGTGCATAAATGTTTATATGCATTTTTAATTTTTTTCACATGTATTTTTGGATGTAGAATTATTGGGTCAAAGGGTATCAACATTTTAAAGGCTTCTAATACATAGTGTAGAATTAGTTAGGGTTTTAGCATTTATAAAACATTGGGAATTGCTTGGAGCAAGTCACTACTTAAAGTTCAGAATCAGCAAATGTATTTTCCTTGGTTTTTGATCTAAGAATCTATGTTCATGACAGACTTCTGTGTGCAATAATACCCAAAACTCCAAACCTTTAACCAAAGTTGAACTAAATTAGAATATGCCTGAGTCCCAACGAAGGTTGGTTAACTTTAAAAGCTATAGCATATGTAGTTTCATTTTCATGTGGGTCTGCACTTTTCAGATCGTGGTGTCAACTAGGAACAGATGGGCTCAGATCCTGAAACAGCAGCCCCTCCTGTGGACGCTGCAGCCCACGCTCAAAGGGAAAATTGAGAATTGCTCAGATAGACGTCCAGACCTCAAGCATGTGTGTGGACTGCTCATTTGGGATCACTCGCCGCAGCCTCATGCCCACGTCAGCTGGCCTCACCTCGTATCGCCGAGATTCCAAGTCGTTATCCTTCACCTTTTGAATTCATGGTGCACGAAAATGTATACTTTGGGCTTGCAATATGGTACTTAGTTATTAAATGCACGTTTAGGTGGACTTCCAATCATTGCTTTCTTTCCCCTGGAAAGTATGAGCCGTTGTTATACTTACAACTTCTATTTTCCATCAAGAGAATTGACAAGTACACTGGGACGCTTTGGGCATATAAGGAAACCCTTTCTCTCTCTTCCGTGGACGTTTCAAGTCCTGAAAGGAGGAAGATGGAGGGACAAGGACATGCGACACACCAGGTCGGGGCTTTTTGCCTGTGAGTCCTCACCATGCTGTGTGCTGCTGCAGTAGCAGCTGGTAGAAATTGTGTGTGGAGGGGAGTGGATGGAGGGACAAGGACATGCGACACACCAGGTCGGGGCTTTTTGCCTGTGCGTCCTCACCATGCTGTGTGCTGCTGCAGTAGCAGCTGGTAGAAATTGTGTGTGGAGGGGAGTGGGGGAGTTGGGAGGGAGGTGGGGACGGATTTTGGATGCGGTGCTCCAAAGAGCCATCCCTAATACGCTTGCATTGTAGAGATCTCCTCGAGATGAAAGCCAAAGCACATAACAGCAATACTTTACACATCTTCAGCCCTGCATGTCTCACATCCCACGACCCACCAGATTCTTCTCATGCACAGTGAAGACAGCACCGTTGTCCCTGCTTCTCTATGAGCAAACTGCTCCTAAAAGTCTCCTCCTTACCTGCTACTCTCCTTTTCTCCTGCAGAGGAATAGCCGAGCCTGTGGGATATTCCTTAGTCTTTGCTGTAAGGATCTGATAGTCCGTTTAGTACCTGGAAAGAAAGTGAGGCCATGTCTTCTTGACACCTCAGACACCTGCTCATTCCCAGACGTTAGGAGTGATGCAAGAGACTCGTGAGCCACAGTCCTGACCTCGAAGACCTTCAGCCCAGCTGGGAAACTGAAGTGTAGGGACTTGGGATCACCAGAGAACCATCCCAAGTAGTCTGTTCCTCCTGAAGTCATTAGGAAGATGATGGTTGTAGGAATTTGTAAAAAGAAGGGATAATTGTAGTTAGAGTGGTGAACGATTACGTATTGGAGGCAGCATTTTAGGGGAGTCATCAAAGAAGTGTAGAATTTGTACCTATGAGAGAAGGTCAGCATCGGTACGGGTAGCATCATGTGACATGGTAGGAAAACACCACGCGAATAAGTGTGTGTAAGGAACCCAAACAAGGTCGACCACCTGAAACAGAGGTCTCCTTATGCTCAGAGTTGTGGCAGGTAAGGTTGACAAGTAAGGGGCTCATCGGAGGGACAGAACTTTCAGCTCTCTCAGTGGTCCTCTCAATAAGTACAGCTTCCTTAGAGCTTCATGCTGCCTATTAGAGAAAGAGCAACTGTGTTAAATGTGCTTCATGTCTGTGTGCCTTTCCTCAGAAAAAGTCATCAGGAGCTTGAGTAACATAATGTCAGGTTTGAACAGCTCCGGTTTACAAAGAATGGCTCTGCTATTGACTAGCAATTCGAGATACAATATTTCATCTATATTTGTGAGTATTGGAAAGACTCTGTGTAGGTGATCTTCTATAAACTTATTAAATATATTTATAAACTATATTTTAAAGCATCTCTGTTCCATAGCATAAAGAGATCAAGATATTGAAAATGCTAGCAGTTTGAAGAAGATGGTGGAGTAGGAGGCACCAGGAATCTGTCTCCCTCCCTAGACAACAGTCACCCTGCAGAATCTGTCCTATGTGATTATTTTGGAACTCTGGAGTCTACTGAAGGCTTGCAACTTCCAGGAGAAGGCTTGGATAGTAAAGTGCAGTTAATTTTGGCCAATTTCAACTCTTAGCAGGTAGCAGCTACCCACCCCCCACCTCAGTCCTGTGCTCCCTGGAGCACAGAGTTTGCTGGAGCCAGGGTGAGCAAGAAAGATCCTATCCTCCAAATATTGGGTGTCTGTGCTGTGATTGCTGCAGCTTTGATCACAGAGGTGTGGACAAAGGAGCAGAGGTGACGGCCATTGTTGCTGAACCCCTTCTGTTGTACACACACACACACACACACACACACACACACCACTGTTGCAAGATCCTCCCCTTCCCTTTAGCTATAGTGACTTCCAGGGGGCTTAAAGGGCCAGTACACTCCCCCCTTTCATTTTTCTCTTTGTTCCCTTTTGGGTGCCAGACATGAAAGACTAGGACATTTAAAAGAAACTGCAGGGCCGGCCCGGTGGCGCACTGGATAAGTGCACATAATCTTTTTAACCACACTTTACACTAGTTTACAATGGGGGGTGCTAGAATTACGAGGGAGAATAGTGCAATAAAAGACTAGTTATTTTCTTTACTAAAAGTTGTTATTAAGGGCCGGCCCAGTGGCGCACTGCTACAGTGTACCTCTTGGGAAGCGCAGTGGCGCTCCCGCCCGAGGGTTCGGATCCCACATACAGACCGGTTCCCGGCCTCTTGGGAAGCGCAGCGGTGCTCCCGCCCGAGGGTTCGGATCCCACATACAGACCGGTTCCCGCTCACTGGCTGAGCGAGGCACGGGGGCAACGCCGTGGGTTGCAATCCCGTTGCCGGTCCCCGGTCCGGTACGGGGGCAACACTGGGGGTTGCGATCCATTGCTGGACACGAAAACAGACAAAAAGGAAAAAAAAAAAAG
>NW_007729069.1:94738-102948 GCF_000696425.1 Galeopterus variegatus | reverse complement strand
AAAAAAAAAAAAAAAAAAAACCCCCAAAAAAAAAAAAAAAAAAAAAAAAAAAAAAACTTTAACAAAAAACAGGACACCACAGGCAAGGGGAAAAATCTGATTTCCAGAGTTACCATATTTTTAGATTCAAATGTATATTTTGCAATAAAACAAAACACACCACATACAAATAAACAGAAAAGTATGGCCTATTCAAAGGAAGAAAATGAATTAACAGAAAACCATCCTTAAAAAAATTCTGATGGCAGATCTACTTGGCAAGGATTTTCACACAACTGTCTTAAAGATGATCAAACAACTAAAAGAAGTCATGTAAAAAGTCAATGTATGGACAAATGGAAACATCAATAAAGAGACAGAAAACCTAAAAGGGAGACAAAAAGAAATTCTGGAGCTAAAAAAAATTAACTACAGAGAGTCAAAGGCATATTCGAGCAGACAGAAGAAAGAATCATCAAATGTGAAGAAGACAATGGAAGTTATTGAGTCTGATGAATAGAAAGAAAAAAGACTGAAGAAAAATGAATAGAGCCTAAGGGATCCATGGGACACTATCAAGCAGAGCAACATACACATTGTGGGAATCCCAGAAGAAAAGACAGAGAAAAGTGCAGAAAGAATATTTGAATAAATAATGGCTGAAAACTTCCTAAATTGGAGGAAAGGCATGAATATAAACATCCAAACAGCTCAACACACTCCAAGTAAGATGAACTCAAAAAGACTCACACCAAGACATTATAATCACACTCTTGAAAGACAAAGATGAAGAGAAAATCTTGAAATCATCAAGAGAGCAACAGCTCTCACATACAAGGGACCCCAGCGAGATTATCAGCAGATTTCTCATCAAAACCTTTGGAGGCCAGAAAGCAGTGGGCAGATATGTTTAAAGAGCTAAAAGGAAGAAGAAAAGCAGCACTGCCAACCAAGGATCCTACATCCAGCAAAACTGTTTTTTCAAAAGTGAGGGAGAAATTAAGACATTTCCAGATAAACAAAAGCTAACAGAGTTTGTTTCCACACTAGACCTGCCCTGCAAGAAATGCTCAAGGGAGTCCTGCAAGGTGTAATGAAAGGACAGTAGATAGTAACTCAAAGCTGTATGAAGAAATAAAATCTCAATGACAGCAAATACATGGCACTGATAAAAGCCAGTGTTATTGTAACAATGGCTTGTAACTCTACTTTTTGTTTTCTACATGATTTAAAAGATTAATAATACATTTGAAAAATTATTATTCTAAAAACTATTATTATTGTACCTTTAGTTTGAAACTCCACATTTTGTTTTCCACATAATTTAAGAAGCTAATGTATTTAAAAGAATTATTAGTTTATGTTCTGGTATACACATGCATAAAGCTGTGATTTTGTAATATCAGTAACATAATAGATGGGGAAAGAACTGTTAAAGGAGCAGAGTTTTTAAATGTTATTGAAGTTAAACTGGTACAAATTTAAATTATGGTATTCTAACTTTAGGATATGAAATGTAATCCACATAGTAACCATAAAGAAAATAGCTACAGGATATATACTAAAGGAAATGAGAGAGAAACTTAAATGTTTTACTGTAAAAAGTCAATAGAACAAAACAAGACACAAAATGCAGGAAATGAGGAATAAAATAATCTAAAACACATATAAAAACAAATAGAAAATAAGAGAAGTAAGTTCTTTCTGACAAGTATTTACTTTAAATGTACATGGATGAATTTCTCCAATTGAAAGACAAATATTGGCAGAATGTGCTAGTCTACAAGAGATTTACTTTAGATCTTATGGTATTTGTGTACAAAGAAATAAATAGATTGAGTGGAAAGTGTGGGAAGAGATATTCCATGCTAATAATATCCAAAAAAGAGTGGCCAGAAACAAATGGAACACAGCAAAAGCAGTTCTAAGCAAGAAATTCATAGTTATAAATGCTTACATTAAAAAATAATAAGGATCAAATCAACAACCTAATTTTACAATTTAACCAACTAGAAAACAAGAAAAAATGAAACCCAAAGCTAGCAGAAGGAAGTAAATAATAAAGATTAGGGCATAGATAAATGAAATAGAGAATAGAAAAATAATAGAGAAAAATCAGTAAAACCAAAAGTTGGTTCTTTAAAAATATCAACTAAATTGATAAAACTTTAGCTAGATGGACTTAAAGAAAAGACTGAAATAGCTGAAATTAAAAATAAAAGTAGGGACATTATTGCCATTCTACAGGAATAAAAAAGATTATAAGAGAGTACTGTGAACAATTTTATACCAACAAATTGGACAACCTAGATAAAATGTACTCATTCCTACAAACACAAAACCTACCAAGACTAAATTATGAAAAAATAGAAAATCTGTGTAAACCTATAAGTAATAAGGAGATTATCAGTAATAAAAAATCTCCCTACAAAGAAAATCACTGCACCTAATGTAATGGCTTCACTGGTGAATTCTACCAAACATTTAAAGAAAAATGCACACAAATCCTTCCCGAACTCTTCCAAAATTTTTAAAAGGGAGGAAGACTTTCTAATTTATTCTATGAGGCCACCATAATCCTGATGCCAAAGCCAGAAAAAGATACTACAAGAAAAGAAAATAACAGACTCATATCCGTAATGAACACTGATGCTAAAATCCTCAGCAAAATGCTACCAAACTGAATTCAGCAGCATATTAAAGTGACTATACACCACAATCAAGTGGAATTTATTCCTGGAATGCAAGGATGTTTCAACATACAAAAACCAATCAATATAATATACCACATTAATAGAATAAAGGATTAAACTCCCTCACATGATTATCTTAATAGATGTAGAAAAAGTATTTGGCACAATTTAATGCATTTTCGTGATAAAAACACACAACAATCTAAGAATAGAAGGAAACTTCAGCACAATTTAAGCCATACATGAAAAATCCATTGCAAACATTAAACTTAATGATGAAAGACTAAGAGTATTTGGCACAATTTAATGCATTTTCGTGATAAAAACACACAACAATCTAAGAATAGAAGGAAACTTCAACACAATTTAAGCCATACATGAAAAATCCATTGCAAACATTAAACTTAATGATGAAAGACTAAAAGCTTTTCCTCTAAGATTAGGAACAAGGTAAAGATGCCTGTTCTCACCACTTCTATTCAAAATAGTACTGAACGTTCTGAAGCAGTTAGGCAAGAAAACAAATTGGTAGTGTCCAAATTGGAAAGGAAGTAAAATTATTTCTGATTCCAGATGATATAATTTTATGTGTTAAAAGCCCTAAAGATTCTAGAAAAAAAATGTTAGAACTAATAAAAAAACTTTAGCAAACTGGCAGAATACAAAAATCAGCTGCATTACTGTACACTAACAAAGAACAACTTGAAAAGGAAATTAAAAAAGCAAACCCATTCACGATGGCATCAAAAAGAATGAAATACTTAGGAATAAATGTAATTAAAAAGGTGAAAGGCTTTTACAATGAAAATTACAATATATTGCTGAAAAAAACAAAGAAGACATTAATAAATGGAAACATGTCTCATGTTCATGGATTGGAAGGCTCAGTATTGTTAAGATGGCAGTACTACCCAAAGTGATCTACAGATTTAATGCAATTTCTGTCAAAATTCCAACAATGCTTTTTACAGAGATAGAAAAACCTATCCTAAAATTTATATAAAGTCTCATGGAACCCTGATAACCAAAACAAACTTGAAAAAGAACAAAGCTGGAGGATATCACAACTCCTAATTTCAAAACTTACTAAAAAGCTACAGTAATCAAAACGGTGTGGTACTGGCATAAAGATAGACATATAGACTAATCATATAAAATACCCTAACCTGAACCTTCAACCTAAGTCTAACCCTAACCCTAACTGTGACCTTAACCCTAACCAAGAAATAAACCCTCTCATATATGGCCAAATGATTTCTGACAAGGTTCCAAGACCATTCAAAGGGGAAATGACAATTTGTTTTTGAGAAATGGTGGTGGGAAAACTATATTCACATACAGAAGAATGAAGTTGGACCATTATCTATCACTTTATGTAAAAATTAACTCAAAATGTATCAATGACCTAAAAGTAAGACCTGAAACTATAAAACTCTCAGAAGAAAACACAGGACAAAAGGTTCACACCATTGGATTTGGCAATGATTTCCTGGATACAATGCCAAAGGCATAGGCAACAACAACAAAAATGGACAAATTAGATTTTGTGAAAATTTTAAAAATTTGTGTATCAAAACAAACTATGAACAGACTAAGCAGACATCCCATAAAATGGAAGAAAATGTTTTCAAGTCATATATCTAAGGGATTAATATCCAGAACACAGAGAACTCTAAAAATTCAACAACAAATAAATAATCAGATTAGAAATGGACAAAGGACTTGAATAGATATTTCCTAAAGAAGATACACAAATGGCCCATAAGCACATTAGAAGATGTTCAACATCAGTAATCATTAGGGAAATGCAAATCAAAACTACGATGAGATACCACCTCACACCCATTAGGATGGCTACCATTAAAAAAAAAGTGTTGGTGAGGAAGTGGAGAGAATGGAAGCTTGGTGCACTGTTGGTGGGATGTAAAAATGGTGCAGCTGCTGTGGAAAACAGGCTGGCTGTTCTTCAAAAACTTAAAAATAGAATTAGCATATGATCCAGCAATTTCACTTGTGAGTATCTACCCCAAAGAATTGAAAACACGGTCTCAAAGAGATACTTGTTAACCCATGTTCATAACAGCATTATTCACAATAGTTAAAACGTGGAAGCAACCCAAGAGTTCATCAATGGATAGACCAATAAGCAATATGTGGTCTATCCACACAATGGAATATAATTCAGCCTTAGAAAGGAAGGAAATTTAGAGACATGCTACACATGGATGAACCTCGGGGACATTATGCTAAATGATCCAAGCCATCACAAAAAGACAAATACTGCATGATTTCATTTATATAAAGTACTTAGAATCATCAAAATCCAAGAGACAGAAGGTAGAGTCCGGTAGCTAGGGGCTGGGGAGGGAGGAATGAAGAGTTAGTATTTAATAGGTATAGAGCTTCAGTTTTTGTTTTTGTTGTTTTTAAAGATTTTTTTAAATTCATATTTTGGCAGCTGGCAGGTATTATTCATAATAGCCAAAAAGTGGAATTGACTTGAGTATTCATCATTGAATGATTGAACATTTATACAATAGAACACTGTTTGACAATAAATAGGAAGAAATTACTGATTCATGACCTCGATTAGCCTTGAAAACATTATGCTAAGTGAAAGCAGTTAGTCACAGACCACATATTCCACATATAAGTCTATTCGTACGAAATGCTCAGAACAGGCGTATCTATAGAGGCAGGGGCAGATTAATCATTCACTGTGCTGGGGGCAGGAGAAGAGAGGGGTGACTGCTAATGGCTGTGGGTTTTTTGGGACTATGATGAAAACATTCTAAAATTGATTGTGGTGATAGCATTGTGCAACTCTGTGAATAAACTAAAAAACATTGAATTGCACACTGTAAATGGGTGAATTGTATTTCAATAACACTGTTATTTTTACATAATGCTAGTAGTTTGCATGTGTTAGTAATACATTTCTAAAGTCTCCCTGATAGTTTCCTATGAAATTCAAAATTACTCTGCGTAATAGATTTATTTTGAAATCTTATGAGTAACACAAAGCACTCAGCAGCTGAGCCACAGAGTACAGAGAGACTGGGTCAAGACGTGGGTAATCCTCCGTTGCTTCTCCTTGAGACCGTGTAGTACCTTCCTCCAGCTTGTAACACGTTGCATCGTAATAGCGAATCTTCTCTACTTCTTAATGTGAGGGCCACTTGTCTTAGTGTCCTGGCAGCACAGGCAAAGAGCCTCACTTAATGCTGCCTGAACGGATACGACTGAGTGAATCAGTTGCTTCGATGTGATATCTTTCCCACAGTCACTGGAAAACAAACTAACAAACAAAGAATACCCAGTGGCAGACCGGGGAAATAAAATGCTACATGTGTCCATTTTCAAAGCTGGCACTTTATCCACCAAACAGCATTTTCATCTATCATTTTCCTTCCATTCATGTTCTGATTACTCAAAATAGAAGCTTTGCAGTCCAATGTTTACAAATGAGCCACAAACTTCCTTGTGCAAGTGCATGTGAGAAAAAAGAAAGGTAAATTAAGAAAGAAGTGTGTCTTGTGTCCTCTTTGCTACTTGTTGATAAAATTAGTAATAAGCAATGCAGCAGAGATTGGAAGGTTGATCTGGCATATTTTTAGCTCTAAAAGAGCCCTTCTTTCTCATATTAATTTCAGAGTTGGCTCCCATGACTTCCTTTCTCCAAGCCAGTGCTGGCTGCAAGCACGTCCAAACCAGTCGTGATTCACCCGTGAATCAGTTGCGTGGTGTTTTGGAGGCCGCTGATGTGAAACCCATCTGACCCCTATTTAGTTTGTTCATATTCTGTTGTGGCTCCACAGCATTTGTTTGTTCGTATTCTGTTGTGGTTCCACAGCGCTTTGCAAAGAAAATATTTCTAGCTCCAACTCTCTGCTATCCAAGTCCATGACTTGTAACTTTTCATTACTGTATGGAAATCCAGGGTTAGACCTCAGCCTTCACAGAGTTGCCTTTTCCTGGAAGAGAATCATAAACGAAAGTCCTAATTGTCCCACCCAAGAGGTGCAGTAGTGGGTCACGGGCATGCTCCATCTCAGCTCAGTGCATCATTTGGTTGTTTGTGACCTTTTGGTGTAAGAACACCTGGGCCAGGGAACTGAAGATAATGCAAGAATGGTTTGCAGCTTGTTTCATTTTTGGTTGGCCCCTTTAGGTCCCACACATGGGTGGGTTGGTAGGGGACGGGGCTGGGGGTTAAGTCCTCAGGGTTAAGAGCAGACACTCTTTGTGCTCGCACGGGGCTCCTGGGCAAGCTCTCACTCCCCTTCCCTTGCAGTAACTATGTTTGAGCCTGTTTGTGAGTAGGCATTTTGGGTAGTGGAAGAGTAATCCCTAAAAAGGGAAATTTGACTTTAATGTATCCTGTCCCCTACCCACTTTGCTTCTGTCCCAAGGCACCCAAACCCTATTCTACTTCTCATCTCAGTTGTCCATGGATTCTTTTGCCACACGCGGCACAAGGCCGTGGGTTCCTGACTTTTCTTTCCCTCCCTGATGAAGCCTTCAGAATGTGCCTTTCCTTTGGGTCCCTTCCTCAACCAATGTTGTCTCTCAGCATAGCCACGAATAGGGAATCTGGTCCTTGATGACCTCTCAGTGCCTCCCACAGCCCCCACCCCTGCACTGCTCCCATCCCAGAGGCTCACACCTGACCCGCATGCGGCGGCTTGTACACCTTGGGTTCCAGGGAGCCCTATTTACTAGATGAGGCTCCATCTCCATGGGCCACCTCTCATGTCCCTCCTCAAAATTCCACTTTCTCAATGTTCTGATCACAGCTGGGTAGGGGGGAAAGGTCTACTTTAAATTAACTCACATTGACATAAGCGAGCAATTTTTGACATGAATTATTCGGCCAGATTAGCTATTCATCAGGGCAATGGGCCAAAGTTGTTTATGTGTCAGAATACATGGGATGCTGCAGTAACAGCATCTGGGAATTGCTTCTATAGAGCGCATTTTAGTATTTATTGTGCATGAAAATATAATATATAGGAAAGGATTAAACATAAGTTAGTTTTATGATCACCTTTTGACCAAAAAGTATATATGCACAAGGCCTACGGTCTCTGTATCGATGTGGCTCTCCCTCCCCTTCTGAGCATCGTGTGTGTATGTGTGTGTGTGTGTGTGTGTGTGTGTGAGAGAGAGAGAGAGAGAGAGAGAGAGTCGTGTGTGTGTGTGTGTGTGTGAGAGAGAGAGAGAGAGAGATTTCTATCCATCTTTTATATGTAAAGCAGTAAAATTTTACAGTCATTTTGACTGGGGAATTTTTTTTTTTTTGTCTTTTTTTTGGTGACCGGTAATGGGATCGCAACCCTCGGTGTCACGCTCCATCTTTTATATGTAAAGCAGTAAAATTTTACAGTCATTTTGACTGGGGAATTTTTTTTTTTTTTTGTCTTTTTTTTGGTGACCGGTAATGGGATCGCAACCCTCGGTGTCACGCCTGCACCGCTCTCAACCAGTGAGCGGACTGGTCTCTATATGGGATCCAAACCCTCGGCAGGAGCGCCGCCG
>NW_007729069.1:92016-94608 GCF_000696425.1 Galeopterus variegatus | reverse complement strand
ATCGTGTGTGTATGTGTGTGTGTGTGTGTGTGTGTGTGTGAGAGAGAGAGAGAGAGAGATTTCTATCCATCTTTTATATGTAAAGCAGTAAAATTTTACAGTCATTTTGACTGGGGAATTTTTTTTTTTTTGTCTTTTTTTTGGTGACCGGTAATGGGATCGCAACCCTCGGTGTCACGCCTGCACCGCTCTCAACCAGTGAGCGGACTGGTCTCTATATGGGATCCAAACCCTCGGCAGGAGCGCCGCCGCGCTCCCAAGTGCCACACTCTACCGAGTGTGCCACCGGGCCAGCCCTGACTGGGGAATTTTTTAATGTGATGGCACAGTTACTATTTCACTCTTCTGTCACTGCCAGACGACACATCTGTATATCGAGCTGCCATAACAAAGAACCACAAGCTGGTGGCTTGAAACAGCAGAAACTTATTTTCTCACAGTTCAGGAGGCCAACATCACGGTGTTGGCAGGGCCAGGGGGGTCCAACAAAGGGTGCCATCTGGGAGGCTGGAGCAGAAGCCCTGGAGGCGGAAGGGCGGATGCAGGTGTCGCAGGGCCGGGGAACATCTGCTTCAGGCCTCTGGCAGTTTCTGGTGGTTTGCTGGGTGAGTCCATGCACTTTAAGGCAGTAGTGTTGTGGGGTGAGTGGAGACAAATGTAGGTTCCTGAACATTCCTGTGGGAGGCAGAGATCAGAACCCGGGTTCTCGGTCAATCCATCCCAGGGCCCTCCCATCAGACACTGTTCGAGAGTGAAACATATTCAAGGAGAAGCAGAGCAGCTCAGGTAATCATGACATTTCTTCAAGGTCGCAATGACTTGCATGGTGTCAAGAAGTGTCAGGAACAGAAGACGTGGACGTGGGGTGGATGGTTACTTTCTGGACGGTCGAGACACTCACCTCCCATCCAAGTCCAGGATGGCAGCTGGGGAGCAAGGCTGTCTGCTGAGAGGGCTTTCAGGTTTTAAACCTTGGTGGGAACTTAGAAATCACTGGATGTAAACCTCCAGCTTTTTCAATGAGGAAACTTGCCTGGAATTGGGATGGAAACCATCACATGGGTAATCCTGGCCCAGGCCCATGCAATGCACAGGGGTGGTCCTGGCTCAGCGGAAGATGCCTGAGCAAGGTGTGGGATGTTCTTACTTCAATGCAGGTTGCCGTGACCTCAGGCTTAAGGTGGCTGCATCTGGGATTTAAATTCCCCATTTGCGCTAAGTGGGGCAGCACGTGGCAGAGAGCCTTCTGGCTGTGCAAGAGTATGCTCATGTATTTCTCTACACAGCAGGGCAGCAGGCAGGGACATGGCTCCCTCATCAAAGGTGACCCTGCGACCTCAGGACAGTCATCCTGACAACGGGAAGTATGTCTGGATAGTCTTGTACAATTTGCAGTGCGTCTGTCCAATTACTGGAAATACTTCTCCTATCAGGCCCTCACTGTCAAGTGTCTGAGTAATGCGGTGTTTCCTGTCTAGGTCCAATTGATGCTGGATGGACTTGAATTATGCAAAGGCAAGGAATGAAAATTGTTGAACAGAATTAACTTTACTTTTTTGAAAATTACAAGTTAATATGTGCATGTGAAATTATAAACGCTAAGATAATGTGAAGATGTTAGTTTCCAAAATATTTAAATCATGGGATGAGAGTTAAGGGCAAGAACTAGAAAAGGATGTTTCTGAGACCATGTGACAGTTCTGAGAAGGGTCGAACTGCTGGACTGTGGAAGCCTGTTTAATTTCAGGGTCTCACGATGATATGCCCCACAGATGCAGCTTTTAAAATAAGTATTTGGGGTCAATGCAGCCCTAAGATCTGCTTGCACACATTCCACCGAAGCCAGTCAGAGCTTCACGTGCACATCTAAAGATCAAAATCATCATTACTAATAAGAAAAAATATTTAATGAAAATTCAAACCAAAACATGAATTTGATCCTCCAGTTAAAATATCTGTACACATGAGCTGTAGGAATGTTTCTAATCTTATCAGACATAGATGCAGAAAAGCCATTTGAGTTTACTTAATTATAATCTTATTTTATTTAAGTTTACTTAATTATAATTTTATTTTGTTATTTTCAAAGAGATAATGACTGTTGGCCATATTATAAACACTAAAATTATGTTGGAATCTTTATTACAGAAATTATAAACCCAGTGGAGAGTGAACTATGTTGTTTAATGTCTCAAATCTTTTCTGGAGTAAGTCTAGATGTTGTTGACGAGATTCAAGTACCATTTTAAATCATTTTAGGGCTCCCCACACATCCCCTTCAGTTCTTGTCTGTCTTTGATAAGCCTCATTTTCTCACTTTAGAAGGACGTCTTCTTATATTGGATTCCTTTTAACATGTCCCAGTCCTACTGGCCTGTTTCTGGAATTTCTAATGAATTTATGAGAGCAGAAAAATGTCTCCCCCATTCTTAACTTGTGGATGATAAACTACAGGTTGTATTTTAAGGGAAAATTTCTTAAGGAAACAAAAATGTAGACTGTACCTATCTAAATCGGAAAGCCCAATTGTGTTTATTTTTTTATTTTTTGTCTTTTTCTGTGTCCGGCAACGGATCGCAACCCTCAGTGTCG
>NW_007729069.1:59061-87486 GCF_000696425.1 Galeopterus variegatus | reverse complement strand
CTCAGGATCGCGCTGTCTCCTGGCACGGCCGCTCCAGACCCGTCGCCATCTTGGAATCTTCATAGGAATATCCCAATTGTGTTTAAAATGAGAGTTTCAGCTTTCCAGTCACACCAGGAAACTCTCAGCCTGGGACCTGTGCTCTTAAAGATACAGAGATACCAGACACTGAGGTGCCTAATGCTTACATTTAACTCACAAGACTTTGACCTGCCTTCTCACAGCTTTCAGTTCCCCTTGTGTTTTAGAGGCAAGAAATATCACACAGACTCGAAGGAAGACCTGCCACCCCGAATGCAGGAGCACCGCACGAAAGGTCAAGTTCTCACAGCTGTGAGTTGATCAAATCTGATTGATCTGAACCAGTTAAAGTCCCTCTGATAAGAACTGTATGGGGAAATCAGTGACTGAGTCCGGTGCTAGAGGTGAAAAGCGTGGTGGAAGATGACGGCATGAACATCAGTTATGACGTCGTGGTTACGGCCACATGGTTAGGTGAAAACTACCACACAGCAAGGCAGCTTCACCCCAGACCTGCTTTTCTTTTGGTCGTGAGATGACAGTGGCCTGTGGGGGGGATGACACTCTGAGAGCCAGCGTTGTCTCATGGGACAAATGTGGATGTGGCAAGGGCATGTGCTATAAACGATCTGACCCTTCTCCACCCAGCGAAATGGTGTTTTTCACTTGCAGCAAGACACCTCCTTCCTCTGGCTTCAATGCTGCCATCTGTGCAGGGAGGAAAGGTGTCTGGGTTTCCTGTGCCCTGGGTTTGTTAGGATTCAATGAGATTACGTGGGAGAAAATCCTCTGTGTTTCAGCATCACCCCATGACAGCATAAGACTGACTTTCTTGGGTTCTTCATGAATTATGAAGGTAGCTTCAAAGGAAGAGTAAATCTGAATAAAGACTGAATTGTTGGAAGGTTTAGATGTTCCCAAAAGTGGTCTCTTTGAAGGGCAACTAATTTGAACATTGATTTTTACTGGTGTGGGTTTGTTAAAAACCTAACTCTTCTTACTTTATAGTCTTACTTTGTGTGACACATCGTGTAGCTTTGTACAGTGATGAAGGCAGATGTTTTATGAATGATGTTCAAACATTATTAAAGTTAAGTGACAGGTTTCCAGAACCAAGGAAAAAGTGTTCCTGTTCAGAAAATGATGTTCAAGACATAAACAACAAGATATCTTTAGAACGGGAACCTACTGTGATAAGATTTGGTACTATAATAGTATTGCAATTTAAAAGCATATTAATTTGACATATTAATATCAACATTTTATGAATATTAAATCCTAGTTAGTTAAAAATAGCTTTGGAAAAACAAGTTGACAATGCATATACAATTTTATTTTTCAAAGAAGTGTACAAACCCTAGTTTTCTTTTTGCAGTTAAATGGCAACTAAGAAACCCTATTTTATTTGACCACTTACTCCATCAGCATGTCTAGTTTTTAACTGTCTTCTCGTAGTTGGTATTTTAATTGGTTCTTGACATTCAGTATTTCTTGACAAGAACTTCCAAAGGGGTTGTGCTTCAAAAAACAAAATTTAATTCTATGCAGTAGCCACTTTTCATAAGTTTTGCACTGTCAACACCATGGATTCAATAACCTTAAAATGTTATGAGTGTAGGATCACTGTGATGGCATTGGAACAACCCTAAATTAAAGTTTTGTCTATGTTTCCATTATAAACCTCATTGTTTTCTTGGTTTGACATAATTCCAGGCATATTGGTCTAAATCTTGGCAAGCTTGCTAAACGATTATACCAGATGTTATTAGCAGTAGTTTTTCCTCTTAAACATTCTGAGTGAATCTCTTCTTTATGAAATGACAAAGTACCGGGTCTGGAACCCGGTAGCTGGGCAGGTGGGGGCAGTCATGTGAAAACCCTGTGTTTTTAGATTTTAGCAGATACAAATCCATAAAAAAATGCTAATCCAATTAGCATGTAAATAAAAACAGTAGGTAGATCTCCTCTCCTATGTTTCTGAATTTAATACATAGGTAGTATTTTTCTGGACTTTGATGGAAGCACTTTACCGGTGTTATAAAGCCCATCAAAATCCTTTGGGATAAATGAACACACACTGAAAATATTTCCTTCTACGCATTATCACTATGGAAAAGATGGGGCAAAACCTTATAAATACATTGGAAATTAGCTGCCCATGTTTTTGGAGGCGATGCCTCCGACTTCCTCTGCTTGGAATTGAACTGATTCCCTGCGGCGGAGACTCCCCAGGACTTGGGGGGACATAAACGGAGAAATGCAGTTTCCTTACATTGGTGTTTGGCAATTCTTTCCCCAAAGGTGGGCGACTTCCTCTGCTTGGAATTGAACTGATTCCCTGCGGCGGAGACTCCCCAGGACTTGGGGGGGCATAAACGGAGAAATGCAGTTTCCTTACATTGGTGTTTGGCAATTCTTTCCCCAAAGGTGGGGACGAGGACAGGCTTCAGCCAGCCCAGTCCCAGCATCTGGCGAGTGGAGGACGGCGGGACAGGGCTGCGAAGGGGGGGGCGCAGACTGGGCCCCGCGAATGGCCCCCGGAAAAGATGGGGCAAAACCTTATAAATACATTGGAAATTAGCTGCCCATGTTTTTGGAGGCGATGCCTCCGACTTCCTCTGCTTGGAATTGAACTGATTCCCTGCGGCGGAGACTCCCCAGGACTTGGGGGGGCATAAACGGAGAAATGCAGTTTCCTTACATTGGTGTTTGGCAATTCTTTCCCCAAAGGTGGGGACGAGGACAGGCTTCAGCCAGCCCAGTCCCAGCATCTGGCGAGTGGAGGACGGCGGGACAGGGCTGCGAAGGGGGGGGCGCAGACTGGGCCCCGCGAATGTCCCCCGCGAATGTCCCCTGCTCTGCAGGAGCCGCAGGGAGAGGCGCCGCCGCCACAGCCAGAGCCCGGCGGGTTCCCGGCTCCCCGAGTCCAGCGGGGTCGTCCCGGGAGTGTTTTAGTTCATGGACAGGCGACCTCGTCCCTCCTTCCACCTGCGTCCTCCACCTGCCCCGCGTGCAGCCCCTCGTCGCTGTGAGGCCGGCAGGGCCCGCTCGTGGGACGACCCTGCTCCGACAGTGCAGGTCAGCTGGCGGGTGGCCGAGGCGGGGCGTCGTGCTGCAGGACAGACTGCCATCGGACAGGTGGACCCCGGCGCACACCGTGGGGAGCGGAGCCCCGACGTGTCCCTCTGGAAACTTGCATTGCTCGTTGCACATCTTTGTGGAATCTAATTCCTCTGAAATACGGACAAGAGATGGGGGGTGGTGACTCTTCATGACAAATAAAGCTGCATTTACCGCGTGGCGAGCGTCCCGCGACCTGCGATGGCCTCGAAGCGCTTCGTGAGGCTGAAGCCCGGAGCGCCCCGGCCGACCCCTGGGCAGAGCCAGCCCCGTCTCTCCTGGCTGTGGTTCCTGCTCTCTCCAGGCCACAGTCAGCGCTGGCCTTGCCCAGGTCGCCAGGCTGCACCTGCAGGCCTCTGCCCTGTGCTCAGGCGGCTCTGCCCGCCCCCCTCCCGACCCCCGGGCCTGCCTGCCCCCACTGGGCTCCAGCCGGGACCTCCACTCTCGGCCTCTTGTGTCTCCCCCGCCCCCAACAGTCCCCCCACCCTTTCCCACCTGCTTCCAAGATGCCTTTCAAGTCCCTCAAAATCCCCTTTATTCCCTCTGCAAAAGACTCCAAGTTTCTCTTCCTTTGTAATTATTTCTCTTTTCCTTATAATTAAAAGTATACATTTTAAGATAATTTTAAACAATTATTATTCTCAGCATTTTGGATTTGTCTAATTAGTCATATAGTCATGAAATTGATTTTTATTTGTCTTTTTGCAACTGTTCATTTCTTCAGCATTTTATGGGGAGGTAATGGGGTTTAGGGAGCCAGGTTCAGAAAATAATTACCCTTTAATCCCTGTGTCTGGATAACACTGTCTAGAAGAACTGTCTTCACTGATAGAAAAGTCTTATAACCGGCACTGTCCAGAACAGGAGCCTCTACCGCAGGTGGCTGTTGTGAACTTAAAGGTAGCCGGTGTGAATGAGCAACCAAATTTCCAATATTTTGCTATTTAAATTAATTTACATGGGAATAGCTACACACGGCTAGTGGTTTCTGTGTGGGACTGCACAGGTCTAGAGGAAAACCGTGGGACTGCACAGGTCTAGAGGGAAACATGAACCTGCTCAGAGGGTTTTGCTTGAATTGCAGATGGGGCAAGTCACCAGCTCCGGTTCCTCGGAGTGGGCTGCTTTGCGTTGGTATGAAACGTGCAGGTTACAGCAGGGACGGTGTCTTCCTGTTGTGGGACTGCACAGGTCTAGAGGAAAACATGAACCTGCTCAGAGGGTTTTGCTTGAATTGCAGATGGGGCAAGTCACCAGCTCCGGTTCCTCCGAGTGGGCTGCTTTGCGTTGGTATGAAACGTGCAGGTTACAGCAGGGACGGTGTCTTCCTGTTAGTGCCTGGGAGGGGTGCAGGCGCCCAGCTGAGAGGTGTCAGATGAGGGACCACAGAAGCGGCCAGCAGTGGAGCCGGCAGGGCTTCCAGAACGTTCCCACCTATCTCTGAAGTTGTGCCTGTGCGTTTCAACAGCAGTGATAATTCTGAGTAGTGATGTGACAGCTCCGGGGGTCTCAGCTGTTCCCTCTCAGAGAACTGGGAAGAGCTTCTCCTGGAACGATGCCAGGCCCTGGCTATCTCATAATGTAAACAAAGACTGACAAAGCATTCGAGGAATCTGTTTTAGCACATAAATGAGGAGACAGGGATCAAGCCGCTTTCCTCTTCCAATGCCCGACCTGAGCCAGTACCACGTCTCCCACCAGCCAGGAGAAGATGCAAACCTGCCACAGGGCTGGGAAAGCAGGACAGATGAATGCGCTGGGAGGGACGTGGTGGCAAACCCTCCAGCCCCCCTCCAGGTGGATATGAAGCCCGTGGAGCTGGCATCCTGAAGAAAGAAGACCCAGCCCTGGCACCTGTGAGTGCCATGGTTGGAGTGACCCGAGTCCACGATCTTGGCTTGGGTCTGGTTGCCTCACAGATAGCACGGTGACCTCTGTGAACCTCGTCCCTTCATGGGTCAGAGGAGGAGCTAGGCCGGGTGTCCCCCAGGAAACTCTGTCTGTTCTCGGTGCCCTCATGAGCTTCTCCACTGAGCCATGGGCTCCAGCCCCACAGGCTCTGCACTTGCCCCTGGCATGTGAGCCAAGGCAGTCGGCTCTTTCCACCGCAGAGAAAGGAACTCAAACTCCCTCTCATGGGTTTCTTTCGCCTTGGTGGTGGTGGCGTGGGTGCGTGGTGGCAATGAATATGGGGGTGACAGTCTTCCTTAGAGCTTTCTATCTTCCCCCAGGGGACCCTCTCTGCTTGCCCAGTCGCTGGGCATGGCTGTTTGTCAACGACTGGCAAGAGGATTTTCAGCAGTTCCAGGGGGGTGCAGGAGAGCTGTCCAAGGACTGTCCCACCCTCGGGCTTGCTCCCGCAGCAGATGCTCCTTAAGAGCCTGCTCCTGTGCAGTCTCATCAGGACAAGCCAGAGGCCAGCTGGGTCTTCAGAACATTCAAACCATTTGCCCCATCAGCAGCTAAACAGTATTCAATTTGAAATCTTTACTGAGTGCACGTTTTGCCCCAGAAAGGGCAGGACGAATGAACACAGGCAGGCAGGACTAAAGGTGGGACGAGGTGAAGGGCACAGGAGATATTTAGAATAACATGAGGTCTCGGGGGATTTAGATGGAGACATGGAACTGGACACTGTTGGTCTCTGTTCAGAGATCAGAGACCCTCTGCTCCTTATACGATGCATTTATTATGTAACACTCTTAAAAAGGTACATCGTGGCTACTCCCTGCCCCTTCATGAGGGAGCAATTTTTCTTCCTCTGCTTGAGTGGAAGACAAGACATCTACTGAGCCTTTTCTTGGACTTGTTTCCAGTGAGGGTCTGTCTTTCTGTTTCCTATTTTTAATCCTTTAGTTATGCTTCTCAGTGGAAATGATTTTACCATAGAACACACAGTCTCCACTGAGGTTTGGCCAAGGAACAATTATCTGGTATCTCAGCTTTGGGAATCATTTCCTCCTGCTTTCCAGGTTCCTCTAATATTCTCTAACATGTATTTTAGTGTAATTTGTTCTAAACGCTTTGAAATGAGCAGGAGTCTCAAGAAAGAGGCCCTGGCTGAATGCCTTTGAAAATATCAAATGCGTTTGATATTCCAGGGGAAGAGAGGATGCAAGGAAAATGTGGCTGTCCATGGGTTGGCTTAGCTCATCCAGAAAATACTGAGGCTATAGGAAATGTACAAATGGCGTATGTTATAAAAATAGAGCTATAGTTTAAATAAAAAACAGTGGGCGCTGGGGTTATGGAGTGCCACTGCTGGACACTCGTATCACTTGGACACTGGGACCCACCGTGTTTCCGGCGTGCAGAGTCAGATGTTTAGGCAATGTTGCTGAACACTCGAACATTACTTGTTTTCAAGGCTGATTTCTACTTTCATTCTCTTTAATCTTGTCACTGGGGAATCCCTCTTCTGGTAGAACATATGTTTTTGACATGACTAAAGGTCAGACTTTGCCTGATCTTTGGTGTGTTTCAGACTAGAGGTGTGTGAACTAGGCATGAAATTCAAAGCATGCCACCGGGCGCAGGGAGAGTTGCACCTTCAGCTTGGAAGTTGGCCTGTTTTTTTCCAGCAGGGAGTTGCAAGTGTGTATTCCCACCTCAAGTTTAATTTTCTTCTGTATGTGAATGAAATATGTCTATGTGTTTCCCTGATTCGGACTTTTTCATGTGAGTCGCGTTTGGCTGTTTTATGCCAAGTCCTGCTATAACTCTTAGTTTGAAGCCCTGCGGAGCTGCACGTGCCATCTGCAGTAAGAAGCCGGAGGAGACTGAGCAGCACGCCGGACTGCGCCTCAGACCCCCCCCCGTGCTGGAACCCTGCACTTACCAGCCGCGTCACCACTGACCAGTCACTCCGTTTCCATTTTCTCATCTGCAAAATGGGAGTAATGATAATATTTAATGCAGAAGGCCACTAGGTGAAAGGAGATGATATGTGTGATGAAGTTTCCAGATCAATGCCCGGCCCATGTCAACTGCCATCCACATTTAATCTGTGAGTGCAGAAAAAATCAGATAAACCAGAGAGGGTTGAGCAGGAGAAGAAAACAGAAATGAGAGAAGAAGAGGTTAGAAGTAGGAAGAAAAAGGAAAATCCCTGATGTTAAAACTGTTTTCTATTTGATATGCCACATGCGTCCCGCTGGCTCATCAGGTGGGAAAGGAACACGCTCATGCTCTGGACTACGAAGGACCTGAGGCACTCCTGCGCTCGGCTCTCCACGGCCTTGGGTCTCTGTCATTCCGGTATTGCTGCATCTGTTTTCTCAAACCCCTGATTTTCCCCAGCCACTTGCCCTAGTAATTCTGTAATGACCCCTGCGTGATCACATGTGTGGAGCTCTTCAGGCAATGAACATTGAACAGCAGCTGGGGGCCAGACACTGCTGGGACATCGAGGCCACGTAAATGAAGACTTACTGTCCTCTGGGCACAAAAGCAGTTGGTGGAGTGTCCAATGTCATGTCGTCTCATGCCCCCAACTTGTATCATTCCACAGAGCGTTTGTCTGAGAAAATATGTAAATGGTTAATATCAGTCGGCATGTGCCTTGATTCTTATTGAGATCTTGGATGAGAAGCTGGTACTTTTGTTTTGTTTTTGGCAGCTGGCCAGTACAGGGACTGAACCCTGGATCTGGGTGTTATCAGCACCACGCTCTGACCAGCTGAGCTCTCCAGCCAGCCCAGGCACTTAACTGTCGCTGACCTAGTGAAGACAGGGCCTGAGGCCCAGTGGATCTCCTGCAAACACCTTTCAGTGATTACAAGTATGTTGAGACCCTCTGATAGCACAGGGATTGCTCGTAAAGGTGAAAGTTCAGCTGTCTTCTCCGCTTCAGTGTTTCACGGGGCGTTTGGGTCCTCTACCTTGTGAAGGCAGATCATCCCTGATTCATGAGAGCAATGACTGAACACTGAGTAAGGCAGTTTTTGTTGCCAAAGATAATTCTTGCATTAAAGTAACTCCATCCACATGGTGTCTTAGTACGGAGAATTTTAGAATAACAAAGTTCCTACCGAATGTCAAATAAACATAAATCTGGATCCGAAGAGGTTTCTTGAGTAATCTCCAAGAAGTACAAACAAGAAGCAAAAATACCAATTTTCATCACTGAAATTAGTATTGATGTAGAGGCAGGGAAGGAAAATAAATAAAAAAGAAATGTTTTGGGAGAGAGAAGAGAGCTTCAGAGACACAGCAGAATGTACACCCACCCTTAGCCATGGGGCTGGGGACGTGAGCTCGTCATGTGGAACAGGAAGTTGAGGAAGGAGCCACAGAGTTGTAGGAAAAGTTGGGTCAGGGAGGCAACAGCCAGTAAAGAGTCTATAAAAACACTTATGAAAGGTTTAATGTCCACCAGAACAGACAAGAAAGGGAGCATGGTAAATAAAAACAGCCACAGTGCTCACGTCTCCCGTTTTCATCCCGGGATCTTGTACCTGAGAGTTTCAGCAAGGTGATTGGGATTGGGTTCCTCTTGGTTGTATCCTGAGAGGCCTGTCTTTGTTCCCCATGCAAGGTGACAACTTTTCCTGGGCTTTGGTACTGAGACGGGGTAACCTTCCAGCCCTTCCCCACCCTGTCCACGTCGGTCTCTACCTGTGTCTGGGGCACCCTGTCTTGTTATAGGCACTGCCCACTCCAGCCACCCCTACTCAGGCTGAGCCTCTGGTTTTCTCTCTGTCTTTCCCCAGCTTCCTTGAAAAGACTACTATCTCTTCTCAAACTTCTAATTTTATTCCCTTTTTATTTCACCCTCCTAATTTTTCTCTTTGAAAGTGATCACAAACAGGAGGGTCGCTTAGCACTCATACAGTAGAACTGAAATTCTTATGAATATTGAAAAGCATGCCATAGCAACTATGGCATATATTTGAATAGCAGGTTGAGTGCAGGTATCCACTTGGGAGGGCTTACTACTGATAACACCTGCATATCCTTTCCAAACATTTTCTTGTGTATGATCTTACCTTATTTTCACAATGACCTTCATGAAATAGGTATTATTCTCACTTCCACTGTACAAATGAAGACACCAAGACTCATCTAGCTAAACGAGTGTCCCAGGTCACAGAGCTCACCCACCTAGCTCTGCAGTCAGTGCCGTTTCATCTGAGCATAGAGCCTTGCTGGCCAGTCGGCAGGCAACCCATAGAGATTTTAAAGACAGCCATCTCATTCAATCGTTTGCTTTTCATTTTAAAGCTCCCATAGGACCCAATAAATATAAAGAAAAGGCAAAAAAAGGCCTGAAGTGCTGATGGCCACAGACACTGCTGCTGCTTTCTGACCCCACTGGGTCATTTCACGCAGGGTCTTATACTCATGAAGACAAACTGCCCTTTGAAAAGCTGATGACCCAATGTCTGCCCTGCAAATGCCTCGCTTGTTTTTTTGGTAAGAAGGATGGGGAGCATTTGAGGGGGAGCCTGTTGTACATCTTTGATGCAACCGTTACCTCCTGGGGAGGCAGCTCCACTGGGAGGGCCGCTCGAATGCTGGGATGCAGGCGTCCTCCTGTGCAGGGCGTTCTTCACGGTTCCCATCCTCACGTGCGATGCCTTGATATTTTATATTATCCTCAAAGTACGTCACAGTTAGGCACAGAAAGTATTATTACTCCCATTTTACAGATAAGAAAATTAAGTCTCACAGAGATTGCAAAAGTGGAAAGATGCAGAACCAACTGTAATTCTCAATATACCACTTTAGGACCCGACGCTAGTGCATTGTTGTTCTAGTCCTGTGTATAATCAAATGATAGCCGGAATCTGATTTCAGTGGACCTACAGCTGGCACCCATAAGTGATGCAACTGTTCCTTTAAAAGGACCAGAAAACTGCACTAAAACACCAGTTGGATTCTGTAGGAGTGTGTCCACTGCTGTCACCTCTGTGTTGCAGTCATGAGAATGTGCTATGGGTATTTTCTGATTGAAGGAAACAGACCAGCTGTCATTTTCCATGTGAGCACCTCGCTCCGCAGCTCCTCAGAGGCGTTTCCATCTCATGGGGTTGCTAGACACTCACCACCATGACCATATATCAGACCCACTTTAAATGGCATTTTTTCTCTGATATCTCCATATTAGTGCTTTTACACATTCCCTTCTGTTGATTTGTCTCCTGGGATTCCATTCCATATTTCTTCTTATGCGGTCTTCTCTGGTTGTCTTAGATGATCTTCTAGGAGACGTTGTGTATTCCCAAAATTGGTTTCAACCAACTTCTCCGCTCAGCCTTGCGGGCACTGAGTATCATAGTAGACTTACACCTGCTGCCCTCCAAGTTTACACTTGCCCCACCAGGGCAAGGACACCTTTGAATTTCTAGCCTCCCGGAGTCGGGTAAAATGCCTTTTACAGAGTGTAGTCATGTAAAAATTATTAAATAAGCTCAATTCAAGATGGGTCTGCCTTTTGGCCTTAGAAAGGTAGAAAGCTGAGGCTTTATTCTTAATTAAGAAATGGCAAAAAAGAGGCAAATAATGAATAGATGGATAGATGAATGGATGGATGGATGATAATGGATGGGTGAATGAGTGAATGGATGGATGGATGGACAGGTGAATAGATGGATGAATAATGGATAGGTGGGTGAATGAAGAATGAATGGATGGATGGATGGATGGATGGATGGATGGATAAATTGATGGATGGATAGATGAATGAATGGATGGATGAATGAATGAATGAAATGCAATGTTTCTGGGAGAAAACATCCCACTCTGTGTTTCACTTTAACATTTAAGCTTCGGATTGCAGGCTCTAAAAAATAGTTTTCACATTTTCCTCATAGATTTAGGTTTTCCTTTTTACTAAAAGCGTAAGGAATTCTTTCCTGAAACCTGAGAAAGCCCAGACTTGCAGACAGAGAAAACACTCTTTAAAGCAGGCCTGAGTTTGTAACCATTTTTCCACCTGCCCCCTCTATTATTTGAAATAATATTGAATAATATTTCAAAAATATTTATTCCCTGGAACAGGCAGAGCTGCCTGCACGGCCAGTGCACTGCTGTCTTCTGCTTAATCTCATTTGTGCACCTCGTCCTTAGAGTAAGCAAACCCGCTGGAAGTTACCTTCTCTTTCTAGCTGGCTGTTACTTACAAAGTGCCTGCTTTCGTGAATCTTATAGCTATGGAATCATGTATTTCAGAGGTAAAATTTTCTTAATGTTATTCCATATCATGAACAGTAAAAAAAGTTTTTAATCAATATTACAGTGGGAAAATTCATCCATGTTAAGATTTGAAGACTGTTTTAACCTGGTTTTTAAATGGCTGGAGTTCGTTGAACCTTTTTCTTCTGGGTTAAACCCATGCATTTATTAAGAAAAGCATAGATGATGTCTTTGATCCATTTGTGTTTGACCTACTGATCTTCTAATGCATGAGCTACCCAACATTCACAAAGATACTTTCTGTGCACCCTCTGCATGGTCTTACAACCTGCTTGCTCGCACCCGTGCAAACAGCACTGCTTTGTGAGAATAAGAAGAAATGTGAAATCCCTGTAATTCTGAGGTCTTCTTTTCTAAAGTTGTGCAAGCTCCAGCTGATTTTATTCTAAGTGTGGCAAAGTACCATTTATTTTGAATAAGTTTGAGGACCCACTGAAGGGTCTTGTTTAAACTTATTAAAGTTCTTTTAATAAGTAGTAAATTCCTTAGAATAAGAATATTTTATTTTTTCATGGGCTCTGTTTATAAGAATATAGCTTAGTTAACAGCTTATTTTCTTCCATGCACTGTCTCTCTTGGAATTTAATTGCTATTAAAAATGGGGAGGGGAGAGACATGTGCATTGAGTGTGTTCTCTTATTTCTGAGAAAGAAGACTTCCATTGTTGGTTCTACACCACTGGATTATCAAGAATTATGGTCAAATTCCAAATGCTGGCATGCTAGGCTAGGCTTTTCTTTTTTTAATAAAAAACGTAGAGGCTATCTCTTTCCATTTGGAGAAAATGGTAATTACAATGTCTTACCTAAGTCCTCAGCATTTCCTCACTTGGGTTTCAAGAAATGCAAACAGACCACTGCTTACACATAAAAATTACAGGATTTAGGCTATTTCATTTTTTTCATCTGAAGTAGAAGAGAGCTGTTTATAGGGTGCACCCCTGTTCTAAACTGAGGGGCTCGTGGCTGGTGCCTCGTGTGTTCAGATGCTCCCCTCGCTGCTGCTTTCCCTTCTTTGTCTGGTATGGAGCTGTGCTGCCCTGGGCCAGTGGTGCATTGTGAGACTGCGTCTACCAAAATTCTCAAGAGCCTGTGAAAACAGGAGTGGCACGAACGTGAAGGTGCCGTAAGACTAAAGCCACACCTCAGAAGGTGGATGAGGCTCCATAGCCACCACGTCTCAAAGGGTCACTCCTTCGGGCACTGCCCGCTCTCAGTGCCACAGAATTAAAATGTAATTTGGGTGGATGAGAAGCGGGTGGCAGAATTCAGTAGGAAGTGTTTACGCACTCGCTCGGCTCACTTTTAAGTGAAGGCACAAATGTTCTGCAAACCCTGAGAAGGCAGTGATCTGCTTTCACTTGTCTCCTGGCTGACATGAGCACGGGTCATTTCAGCAGGTGAACTCATGCTGCTCAGAATGGAGTTGAAAACGAGCTCTCTCCTCTGTCCCGGAGCTCCCCTGAGATGGAGGCCTGACCACTGTCCAGGTGCTGCTCACCCTTCTCCAGCCTTCACCCAGAAATCTGGGACATGGCCACTGAGGTTAGATTAGCCACACCTTCCTGAGGTCCAGCCCAGATGGAATCCTCCTGAGAGCTGGGGTTCCCACACAGGGGCACTCTGTTCCCCAGGGACCTTTTGTTCCCCCGTGGCGTTGATTCCAACTTCAGCTTTTGGCTTATCTTTAAACAGAGCCAACTAGGACACTCAGAACTTAGAGGGGGGAAGTTCTGTTAACTTTTCAAGGAATGAAGCATCTTGAGTTTGGGGATTCTTTTTTTTCCCCTACTGATGAAGGAATCAGTTGATGGGGTTCTCTGAGCTTTTGCTGAGTCCCTGCAGCTCAGGCGAGGTGACGTGATGGGTGATTTTGATGAGCGCTCACTTTAGCTCCAGAAACGTTCCTGGAGTGAATGTACCAAATAAACCTGTTCACATATGCCCCAGAGGGTCCACATACTACCCTGGATTAAGAATAACCACAGCTCTGCATTTCCTTTTGGTTTTTCTTCTTTTGTTTAATGCATTGCTAATGCTCCATAAGTCAGAAAGGACAAATTTTTAGGGCAGGGGCTATTCCAGTGACTGAAGGCTAGGACAACTCCCTCAATCCAGTGGGATGAGTCCCTCCTAAGTGTCATTTTGAGATTCGCCTTCTTGCTTGTTGCTTTGTCCGCCCTGACATAAGACCAGCCGGGACTGATGTCTGGGAGGTGCAGAATGAGGACTGGAAGGTCAGGGAGCGGGCAGGACACTCCAGCTCCTGGACAAGGAGGACAGGCATGGGGGCCTGCAGGGTCTGCGTCTGAGACATCTCTGGGAGTCACGGCGAGCTCTAAAGGCCAGCACAGAGATCTGGGACAGCCATGAGCCAGTGGGGCAGCCATCGGGGCTCTTTTGGAGAGCATGTCCCATGCAGTAGCCACTGTTGAGGGTCCTGGGGGGATGCCACCCTGTATGCTACAGATGAAGTGTGGTAAGGGTGGAGTATTAGGCATTTTCATAGAAATACGTGAGCTTAATCTGGGGTGCAGGATTGCTCATTTATTCACCAAATATTTGTTCAAAAAGCAATGATGTACTCCAAAAGAATACACAAGAACGAATCTCGAGAACGTAGGTGAAATTGTATTGGGCCATTTAGATTAAGAAGGATCGCCTCTCAATTCCAAACAGTGGACATTCCTGACACTTGTGACTTCCAAAAGAGTAGCACAATGGGGTGACTCTGAAGTAAATGAGCAAATGAAGTCACACATTAAAGGAAAACATCGGTACTCTGACTATTAGAGGTAACACAGAGTACCTGTGCACCCCCTTCCAGAGATACACGGTCCCATACGTTGTTTTGTACCAGACATCAGATATCAACTTAGAGAATCACTGAATCATCGAGGTTTCTGAAACAACACCATGTGACTGTTCAGGACACTCCCAGGATGTTTTGGCAGTGCTGAAAACTGAATGGTGCCGGTCCTTGTGGTTTCATCCCCTGACCATTAAGTGGCCTTAGGTAGCCTTCTGTTTTTCTGTTGCTCTACAGAACATTTCCTTATATTTCTCTGGCTTCTTTTTTTTTTCTCCCCCAAGTTTTTGAGAGTTGATCAAGATAAAGACAAAGACTGTAGCTTGGACTGTGCGGGCTCTCCTCAGAAACCCCTCTGTGCCTCGGACGGAAGGACCTTCTTGTCCCGCTGTGAATTTCAACGTGCCAAGTGCAAGGACCCACAGTTAGAGGTCGCGTACCGAGGAAACTGCAAAGGTGAGCTGCCGTTTGACCAGCATTCGAAGGCTGCGGGCCAGTCACTAACATGCGTGTGTGTGTATTTAATTTTTGTATTTGCTGAAGTTTTTTATTTAAACACTCAAGAATTTTATGTTTGTAATTTTTTTTTTTCAGAGCATGTAAGGGAGAAGAGTAATTTCCATGAATTTCAAGAGCAGAGTTTTTTATATTTACTTGTTTAATGCTCGTTTCTTAGTACATGCCATCAAGAAACAAATATATCCAAGTTTTTCAGTTTTTTCCCCATAGTCTTCTAAAAGTATCCTCAACTGTTTTTTTATTAGTTCTTTCAATGCTTTCTCATGTCTCACTTTAGCAAATAGGTGTGTACAATAGCACCTCCATGATTTTCAGTGATTTGTTGGGGCTTTTTGGTGCTGATTTTACACTTGTAATTTTCAATTTTCCTGATTTAAGAATCAGATTTAGAGTTAACTGGCATGCTTAGAGCAAAACATTGAAATGCTTCCCACATCAATGCAGGGTTTGGCTCAGCAAAAGAGACGGGTGTTTCAATCACAAACAGAGTCGTTTCAGAAAGAGATTTATCTTCTTTCTCTCATTATCTAGGAAAAAAGACCACACAGGGTAAAAACGCCTTTGAGATGATGTTCTGCCCTGATTAGTTATTAACTCTAACAATCCCCTTAACCAGAGCTAACCCACCACCACGCCGACGACCACTGGGAGTATGTTGTCTTGGCCCCGCGCTTCACCAGGCTTTGAATACATTTGTTTTTCCTTTCACGATGCAGTGAAATGCTAAGTAAACAGGTCTGAGTTACTTTTTCAGATGACAATGATAATTTTGCCATGTGTTTTAGGCTTCAGAGTTCTTCCTACTGACATTATAAACAAATCATCGTGCTCAGATTTATGCTCCCCAGCAGAGGAGCAGCATAAGCTCTGTCTGGAGCCGTGGTCTTTGCTCACTGACAAGCCCTTCTCTGTGCACGTGTTTGAGTGTAGCATCCACAGATGTCCAGCTTGGAGCCTAGACTTTCTCTAGCATGTACCTGTGGCTTTGCCCATGACCAATGGCTACACGTTATCAAGGATTTTTTCTGCCATCATGATTTGCTCAAAGTCAAGTTATTTTAGGACACTTAGCATTTAAAGGCTACCGAAAGGCCAAGGCATCAGCCAAAGCAGCTGGGCAGGCAGGTAAACTCTCCAGTAAGAGTCCCTGGGAAAATTCCTTCACACCTGAGATTATAGGACAGAACGGTACTGCAGAGTTTAAAGTCCCATCTGATTCCATAGTCAGAAGCTGTTTCTAAAATGTTCATCACACGATAGTGTTGCTGTCTTATCTGAGACAGTCATGAAGACCCCAGGGTGGAAGCTGATCAGAGGGTCCTCTGAGGAGTGGCAGGAGGGCCTGGGAGGGACAGCAGTGAAGCCAGACACTGGGGAGCTGCAGGGTTAGTGCTTACCATGTGGGATGCAGAAAGTCATGGGAAGCTGTGGACACAACGTGCGCAGATATACATTGTTGTTCTGTGCTGAGAACATGCACATAAGCCTTGCCAAGCAGCCCTGCCCCTGCCCACCTGCACTGTGCCTCGGACCAGGTGTGTCCAGGTGCACATTAACCAGTTTGATTGTGGATTAGTCTTGATGTTTGCTTAAGCCCTGGCCGACTTCAAAAAGGACACACAAAGGGGAGGAATCAGCAACTTTTGAATGGACAATGTAACTTTCATTTTTTCATTAACCTCAATATGCTATTGGGTTTGCAAGGAAGGGAATGCAACAAAAAAGTATTTGATTCATACTTTAAATAAAGGTGCTGCAGCAGTAGTATCATACCTAAGTCCCCATACAAAAGGTTTAAGGATGTTGAAGTGAACTCGGTAGTCATGGGGGAGGGAGAAGAGCAACTCTCAGCGTGTGGCCCCAGAACTGGCTGCATCAGCGGCACCTGAGGGCTTCCTATAGAGCCCACCCCAGGCCTCAGCATCAAGGTCTCGGAGAGCAGGGCTTACAATTCCTGTTGGAAGCAGCTCTTCAGGGGACTCCCGAGAGCCACGTTTAGGGCCAGAGGGAGCACGGGCCCTGTTTAGGCACAGCTGGTAGTGAGCACTGTGATACCCACAGAGCCTCCAGAGTTCCTGACGCTGAGGAACTGGTTCAACCAGAAGGCGCTTTCCTCTAACTTCAGCCCAAATGGAGAATAATGGGGTCTTTTGATTTTTCTTGTACAAAACCAATACGATTCACAAATTAAATTTTACTTTGTGGGGGAAAAATAGTTAAAAAATTTTAAAACACAGATATGAAATATCTTTCTATAGAAAATTTCTGTAAAAGTAGAGATAAATGTAATTCAAATTAATAGCTTTTCACCTTATTTCATTGAATTACACACCTGCATGTTCCATCTATAGTGAAAATATATTGAAACTTCAAATTTGGAAACAGCAACACTTGCTAAAGCTTTCTTTGTGGTAGTGCAGGAAAGCAGACATACCATTTAAAATAAATGACTTTCAGGAGATGAAAAATTAGTTTTTCTCTCCCTAAATAACCAATGCTACCAGTAGAAGAAAGAAAATAATTCATCGAATCTCATCTACCTCAAGTTCCATTGTTCTATATCATTATTTTGTCCTTGTGGCCTTTTTCTCAGTGGGCATTTAGGTTTCATTAAACTGTGTGCTATTTTAGTTTGAACTTCTTTGGTGAAAACTTGATTGAAAAACCTCAGATTCATTTACTGAGGAGCACACACACACACACACACACACACACACACACACACACACACCCTTAGCTCAAGTAAGTGGAAAACTGATACCCTCAAGGCAGCCTTGTCCTGTATGACTCTAAGATCGCAGGATTGCTTTGCTTCAACCTGATCTATCTCAACAGGTTACGATGTGATACTTAGTATTAGTAAATTTGGTAAATGAAGTTTCTTCTCACTGAGCGAAATGTGATTGAATGAGTAGATGTTATTCTCTATCAGATAATCTCTCAGAAAGTTTTCCTCTCTGCATATGATTCAGTTCTACAATTTCTGGCAGTGTGGGTATCTCACAACTCAGGGACTCCTATAAGAATCTTTACTTCATGACAACATCTTACAGACTGGAAATTAACAGGCCTCCTTTAGTCTATGACATGGCCTCCTGTGACATTTTCACTGACTCCTAGGTGCTCACTCTGCCCAGCTGTCCTCAGACATTCCTTGAGGTGGACTGTAGGGGACACACCACACCTCACAGAGCGAGGCACTGGCCACATGTGTGGGCAAAGAGAGGGCTCCCCCTGGGCACAGCAAGGGGTGCTTGCCCAACCAAGGCCTGGTGGCACCTGCATTGTGGGACTGTGGACACAGGACCCCTAAATCACTGACCCCACCCCTGCCTCCCAAGCCTGCTTGAACATTGGACATTTGTTACTTTGCATTTGACAATGAAAAAGTCAACTCCTTTATCTGGAGATCAAATATTCATTTAAGAAGCATTTTTCCAAACCGAGGACACATGCCCACTAGGAACGGTGTTCTGTCTCACATTTTGCTTTTTTCAGCCACAAATAACTGACACCCTTTACTAGAGAGGACAGTGGTGTCCTGGACAATTGTCCAGAGATTAAAGTGATTTACAGTGTGCTTCACACGGAAACAGCATAGTCAGAGATTCTGAAAATCGGCGTGGAATGAGGTGCATGGAGTGCAGGAACTGAGTCCTTCCCTCGTTTTTGTCTATGTGGCGAATGCCATACACACACATCTGACATCAGATGGTGCACTCCTCAGAGAAGCTTCTGGAAGCAACTGCTTCTGAAGTCTTAGCTTGTACAAACAAGTGCTGTGGGGGGGGGGGTGGAGGTGACACCATCTCATGATACTTGGAGTTTAATGTTCTTTTCTCTGGCATGTTCCCTTAGTTAATCCCAGTCAAATATTCTGTTGAAAGGCCACAGGGAAGACGTCAGATGAAGCGTCTGTGTTGGTTAGCCATGGCCTTTGAGGACGAGCATCTGAGGGATTTACTGGACGAAGGCAGGGGCCTCGGTCCATCTCTGGGGGCTGACATCTGAAACTCGAGCCGTTCCCTGCCCCTGGGTTTCTGTGGTGGCCTCTCCCAAGCATTCAACTTCAGATCTCTGCTGTCCCATCTGCAGGGTCAAAGTCGGATTCCTTTTGGACAGGGAGTGTAAATCTGAATTAAACACAGATGTCCTTCCTGCTGTCAGTGTGTGTGTGTCTGCATCGAGACCGATGCTCTGCCTAGCTCCCTGAGCTGGAATTCTCATTTGTTTCACTGAAGAAATTTTACGTCATAAATTTGTGACACACAAGAATGTGATGAGAGGGGAACAGTTAAAAATAAAATCTGCACCTCAAAAGTAAATTTAACCTAAATTAAAAGGATTAAAATAAAAAGAATGCTTAGAAACCTGCAGACTTGAAAATCATGTTTATTTGGTGCTGCAGCTCATAGGGTAGTGAACATTAAAACTAGTTGAGGGAGAGGTTGTTAACCATGGATTATGTTTTACAGAATAGCTGGGCATCACACATCTTTGATATTATAGGTTGGGGATGCAGGCTTGGGCTCGGAGAAGCTAAGCTCTCAGCTCGCCTCTCGCAGGTGAGTTGTCTGTCCCACGCTGGGGGCTGCCGTTGGAAGGGTGTTCCCAGTCTGCACTGGGAGTCTCCCTTTTGCCTGGGTTCTGGCTCACAGTGAGAACAGGACCCTAGGACAGGGAATGGTCTCCTTCCTAGAGGTGGGTTTCCATGATCAGTCATGTCCGCATCCAATTGCTGATGACCACCCAAAAACCTGCCCTCCTGCCTTCCTGCCCTAGGAAATGGCCCAGCTGAGCCAGGAGCAGCTCTGAAGCCCATGTGGATGTGACCCAGATACGGTCATGGCTGCCACCGCTCAGATTCTGCTATCTTCCTCTGTTCTGGAAAAGCATAAACAATGCAAATTCTACAGCAAAACCCAAGTTGAGAACATTTTTCCCTGAAGGCAAAAGAGAGAGCACAAGATTAAAATACCCCTCAGATCCCGTCACTTAATGCAAACGGCCACCGTTTTTTTCTGTACTGTTCCTGGTGTTGGAATCAGCTGGCGTGGCATGGTTTCACCTGGTGAAGGCCACGTTGCTGCTGTCTTCAATATCTGGAGCTCTCTCTTTTGGATGTACTAGTTTGAAAACAGCAATTAAAATATTTTAGTCCACATTTAATTAAATTGGATTAAAATGTTTTAAGCATTTCATATTATGATCTAACAATCGACCTTGAGTAGAATTGCAGTGGTTGAGGTGGATTTTTCTCATATTTTCACAGAAATTTGTGGAGTTTCTGTTTTCAGAACTCAGCAAACACATTAATATTTTTCTTTTGATGTGAGACCATTGGGACTTTCTTTTAAGCAAAATCTCTGGCAGTGAATAAAAAAGCAAAAAGAAAAAAAGAGAAAAAAAAGAAAAGTCAAATGCCAGGGAACCTTGGAACTATTTTGAGATATCCGGAAAAAATGTCTATAACAGATATCTGAAAAAAGAACAGATATCCGACAAAAGCAACTTTCGTGGTGATTTCCAAGAGCACAGCTTTATAATGGAAATATTTAGCATTGTTACCAATGGCTCCTCACAAGTGTTACCAATGGCTCCTCAAAACTGTGACCAATGGCTCCTCACAGCATTGTGATCAATGCCTCCTCACTACTGTGACCAATGGCTCCTCACTACTGTTACCAATGGCCCCTCACAACTATGACCAATGGCTCCTCAGAACTGTGACCAATGGCTCCTTGCTACTGTTACCAATGGTTCCTCACAACTGTTACCAATGGCCCCTCACAACTGTGACCAATGACTCTTCACAACTGTGACCAACGGTTCCTCACAAGTGTTACCAATGGCTCCTCACAGTATTGTGACCAATGGCCCCTCACAACTATGACCAATGGCTCCTCACAACTGTGACCAATGGCTCCTCACAACTGTTACCAAGGGCCCCTCACAACTGTGACCAATGGCTCCTCACAACTGTTACCAAGGGCCCCTCACAACTGTGACCAATGGCTCCTCACAACTGTTACCAAGGGCCCCTCACAACTGTGACCAATGGCTCCTCACAACTGTTACCAAGGGCCCCTCACAACTGTGACCAATGGCTCCTCACAACTGTTACCAAGGGCCCCTCACAACTGTGACCAATGGCTCCTCACAACTGTTACCAAGGGCCCCTCACAACTGTGACCAATGGCTCCTCACAACTGTTACCAAGGGCCCCTCACAACTGTGACCAATGGCTCCTCACAACTGTTACCAAGGGCCCCTCACAACTGTGACCAAGGGCCCCTCACAACTATGACCAATGGCTCCTCAGAACTGTGACCAATGGCTCCTTGCTACTGTTACCAATGGTTCCTCACAACTGTTACCAATGGCCCCTCACAACTATGACAAATGGCTCCGCACAGCATTATGACCAATGGCTCCTCACAACTATGACCAATGGCCCCTCACACTGTTACCAATAGCCCCTCACAACTGTTACCAATGGCTCCACACAACTGTTACCAATGGCTCCACACAACTGTTACAAATGGCTCCACACAACTGTAACCAATGGCGCCTCACAACTGTTACCAGTGGCCCCTCACAACTATGACAAATGGCTCCTCACAACAATTACAAATGGCTCCTCACAGCATTGTGACCAATGGCTCCTCACAACAGTTACCAATGGCTCCACACAACTGTGACCAATGCCTCCTCACAAGTGTTACCAATGGCTCCTCACAGAATTGTGACCAATGGCCCTGCACAACTATGACCAATGGCTCCTCACAACTGTGACCAATGGCTCCTCACAACTGTGACCAATGGCTCCTCACAACATTGTGACCAATGCCTCATAACTGTGACCAATGGCTCCTCACAACAATTACAAATGGCTCCTCACAACAATTACAAATGGCTCCTCACAACATTGTGAACAATGCCTCTTCACAACTGTGACCAATGGCTTCTCACAACTATTTTCAATGGCTCCTCACAACTGTGACCAATGGCTCCTCACAACTATTTTCAATGGCTCCTCACAACTATTTTCAATGGTTCCTCACAACTGTGACCGATGCCTCCCAGTATTTACCTGCTGTTCTTTGCTGCACTTGTCATCTCTGTGATCATGAAGGCTATGTCACATGCAGAGAGTCCACAATTACTACACTGCCCGATTGCATCTCCAGAGTATGAATAAATGAGTTGTTATTGTTAATATAACGTTAAAATGAGGTTTTAGAGCCTTTGTTCTTTCCCCATGAAAGTCCCCAAAGTTATACATACATAGGAGTGTACAGTGACCAAATAATAGTGTTACAGAAGGCTTCATCTTGACATAAGTGGCCTTTCCTCCAAGTTTGGTTTGCTGTGACAGAGCCTGTTATCTTGGTCCTCATGGGACAGCCATTTCTTCATGGTCATCTCACATGGTCTGTTGTGTGCTGAGGCCTCGTGCCCATTGCCCTGTTGGTGGCACCTCTTGAACATCTCTGCAATCATTTTCTTTAGTGAAACAGGCATTTCCATGAAAGAAATCTATGAATCTGTGTGTTTGTGTGTGTGTGCGTGTGCGTGTGTGTGAGAGAGTGTGAGAGAGCAAGTGTGTGTGTGTGACTCTTCTCTGCTGACACCTCCTGGGCCAGGTGCTTGTCCCTAGTCCACACCATATCTAGACCAGACTCTGTCCCTCCCACAGACACAGCTGTCTGAAATTCTCCTTCCACGTGGCAGTGTCCTAGGACTTTCTAATCCTATCTGTGCCTGTCTCTTCCACAAACTATACCCAAACTGTGTTTACCTTAACTCCTTTATGGCGTTCTAATAGGCTTATGTTTAGAAATGTACCCCTTTATGGGCTCAAGTAGACATAACAAGAGGTAGTGTCACTGTTCTCGTATTCAAGCCACGATCAGAAACTCACAGAATATTTCTGGAATGTTATGTTAAAAAAAAAAAAAGAAAAGAATAAAAGGTCTTTTCTGTGTTTGCTTTAGCAATAAGTATAATCTCACAGCAATAGTTCACCAGAAGAGCTACAGAGCCTCTCTGCACAGCCTCAGGTGGCTCCGAGCCTCTGGAAGGTTATGGTCAAAAGTCACAAAGAAGAATTTGCTGACCACTTGCATAATAACCTATTTTGATACGTTTTGATTCTGACAATCACCATTATTAGTTATCATGAGGATGGTTATGATCAGTTGTTTCTTGTATAAATGTTACAAAAACTGTCTGAATACTTCAATATATTCTTCAGTGGTTTGCAGTTTACCTTAATGTTTTCCTTTACAATTTGGCAACCCCAGTTATATACCCAGGGATTTTCTATTACAATTTTGTTTCCGCCTTCATTCCTTTAAAATGAGAATATTTATTTAAAATGAAAATGTAGTCCCTGTTTTCCCCTAGCTCTGAAATGGTGTCTTTTTAGTGGTGGCTGCGGGAGGTTTTGTGGACTTGCTGGGGCTGTGGGTGGCCAGGTGGGGAGAGCTCGTGGAGCTCCACAGGCCTCTCCTCCCAGCACATCCATCTATATCATGATGACAGAGAAAGTTTCCTTCACGTGAAAGAGCATCACAGCACAGCGTTCTCAGTCCTGCTCAGAGTCTGCTCTGAAAACCGACGAGTAGGGAAAACATTCTAACTTTTGAAACACAGAGTGCACCTTCATTTGATGCCAATAAAAATAAAAGGCATGCCACTCTCAGGGCTGCCATTTCTCTGGCCACTACAAAGGGTCAGTTTGCATCCTTTATCTGGTTGCCACAGTCTCCTTCTACCCGTGCGTCTCAGGGTCAGCTGCCCCTGTGCCAGGCCCTGTGCTGAGGCCTGAGAGGACAGAGATGAAACTGCTTTTGACCTCAGAGAGTTTCCACCATCATGACTGTAATCACAACTGTCTAATGACCATGCTCGGTTCAGAGGTGGAGCATCTGCTGACCAGAAAGCATCCTGTCCAGCCTTTCATTCTGTGTTACATGAATGAGGCATGGGAACAACTATGTATTTCCCAAAGGTCGCGGGTCCGTCCCACTAGGAATCTGGCTGAACAGCACTGAAGTCTCGATGCGCTGTCTCTGCTGTAAACTAAAACATCTCATCTTGGAAGACTGACAGGAAGTGTTTAAAGAAGACTGGATTCACCTTTTTATAGCTGAACGTGTTCACGTTACCCTGCTCTGTTATAGACAGGAGTGCCTGGAAGAGGGGCTGTCTGGGCTCAGGGACTGTTGAGCTCAGGATCACCTACAAATGTCACTGTTTCACAACCGTGTTTTGAGCAAGCTTTCTCAAAGCCTCCTTTTAACTGTTCCTTTTAATTGCTCTTCTCCAAGATTCTTCCATGTAAAGTGTTCAGCAAAGCTGTCTCTTCCAATTATTGCTTAATCCTGTTTTGAGTGATTTTAACAACGTTGGGAATTATTTGCTTCCTGTTTAAAAGCAAACCACCATCAGAAATAACCATTATAAAACATTGTTGCTTACTTCTATGTTATAGTGCGTATCACATTTTGATAGTTTCCATTTTGATAATTCCACTCCATACCTACTAGGGTAGCTTTAACAATATTTAAAAAGACAAAACAAGTATTGGTGAGGATGAGGAACACTGGAATGCTCGTCGTATGTTGGCTGGAACGTAAAGTGGTTCAGCTGCTGTGGAAACAGTCTGGCAGCTCCTCTGTAAGTTAGACACAGAATCTCCGTAGAATCCAGCAGTTCTACACCTAGGTGTGTACCTGAAAGAAGAAAACAGGTGTTCAAACAAAATCTTGTTCATGAATGTTCATTGCAGCATTAGTCACAGTAGCCCAAAGAAGGGAAAACCCAAGTGTCCGTCAATGGATAAATAGATAAATAAAGCATGGTATATCCATACGATGGAATATTACTAAGCCATAAAAAGGAGTGAAGCTCTGTTATACATGGTAGCATAGATTAACTTTGAAAACATAACACTGAATGAAGGAAAGTATGCACATATTACACGATTCCACTTACATGAAATATCCAGGACAAACAAATCCACAGAGACAGAAAGTAGGTGGACAGTTCTGGGGGTTGGGATGAGGGAGAAGTGGGTGTGGGGTTTCTTTTGAGGGTAGTGAAATGTTCTGGAACCAGATAGGGGTGCTAATTGCATAGCACTGTGAATTAACTAAATGCCACTAAATTGTACCTTTTGAAATGGCTAAAATGGTAAATTTTATGTTATGTGTAGTTGTACCATAATAATAAAGAAAATTATGTTGCTTATGTTTTGAGGATTTAACCTTTAAACAATTGGAAATAAAAACTTCAGAGTAAAATCTCAACAAGGCCATTGAAAAATTAGGGATCTGCTGAATTTTTAATTTAACCACAAGAACCATAAAGAGTAAAAATATAATGAGAAGAAATTTATAGCCTGTAAATAAAGTTCCAAGGGAAGAATATTTCATTCTTTCAAAAGAGATTGAAAAATTGGAAGGTTGGAAATAATGTAATTTTGAGGGTGTGTTTAATATTTTTATTTTTATAAAGAGGAGCATTTAATTTAGTAAGATGTATATCCATTAAGCATATAATGGTTTAAAGTGATATTAAAAACACCAGGGAGATCTTACTATTTTTTAATCCGAATTCTCCAGGGGTTTTGTGCATTTCAGTAGAATTAAACTGGTTGACTGCTATTCAGACTCTTCTAAGTAGTAGAGATCTTGTACCTGATTTAACACAAAATATCTGGAATTACAAGGAGGACTCTGAGCCATAATAGGACCTTCAACATTTAGCACTTTTATTTCACAAGGTGACTACAGACTTATTTGGGGGAATGATTTATGCATGCTCTGTAATTTTATGCTGCTAAGTTTTCATTATTTCTTATGACTGAATAGTCTGCAATATGCTAGACATAAACTTGGAATTTAATATTCTATTAAACACAGGCGTTGCAGGTTTGAGAACTATCTAACCAGTGGCAAATGTGAAGTCGGTAAAGGAAATCCAAACCAGGAATGAAGCCCACAAGTTGTTTGGAAAATTTATGTTTTTCTGGCATGTTCCACAATAGTTCAAATATTAGAAACAATTTATAGCTTCATCTGTACCCTAGATGAGACCTTGCAAGCTGGAACTCTATCACTTTTTCTTTTAGACAGTCAAACCACAGGTTATACGAAAAAATGAGGACAGAAATCCAGCAAAGCCATGATTTCTACTCAGCTAAAACACAGACTGCATTAAAACCACATGTTGCTGAGTGCTGGTTGGCCAGGCCAAAATTTAGGATAAGACGTAAGGCACTGAGCAGGATGGGGAAGTGTTTTCTCAGATGCATAGGCCCCCAATGCTCATAGCACACGATCCGGTAACTCTACAAATGCCCAAGATAAGTCCCACAAAGGTCTTGAAGAAGCATTAGTGGCAGGGTCTATTCTCAGCCCACCATGACCGTCAGAGACTGGCAGCCTCCTTGAGATGGTGGCCGGATGGCATTTTCTTGTAGCCAGCAGGTTTTAACTGCCAGGCCATCAAAAAGTAGCTGTCTGAAGACAGGGAGTGGACAGCATTTGAAGAAGTGTCTCTTGGAGTCAAGAGGGCCTTTAAGCTCTCTGAAGACGTGGACACTTGTTATTTAAATCTGGAAACACTTAAAAAAATTGGGAGAGCCATTTTTTTTTTTCACTTTTTAAAATTCAAATGAGCTACATTGTGTGATGATCCAAAGAAGTCAAGCATGTACTTGCGGTGGTGATCCTGGGGTGTGTAGCCCATGGGAGAAAACATTAGGACATTCTTCTCAAAGGGTGGAATGTCTGCTCCTTAGGGCATGTTTTATCATTCCAGGGTCACGGAAAGATCGGCCCTCGTTAGTGTGAGGCTCACAGCTTTGGCTCGCTTTGCTGGAAGTCTGGAGCTAGCATCTGTCGGCCGCGGAGTCTGTAGTTCTCAGATGCCTCTGTCCAGTCCCGATTGTGCAGATGGCAGCAGAGACGAGCTTTGCTCGTGCTGTCTACTTGCATTGTGGATTTTGTGTCTCCACATTTCATCATTTTTTTTCTAGAGTGAGATTACATACGCTTTTATGTTTTCAGACTTTTCCATTTTTACTAGTTTTTGGGTCCCTGGGGATGTCTGTCGAAGTAGCAGCGGCAACATTGTGCTTTATATTACATGATAATGCTGCAGTCACTTTAACATGAACACAGGGACATCGGGGGCAGAGTGCGAGGTGCGCTGAGGATGTTTGACCGCTTTTATGTACTTGATTGTCAAACTTCGCATGTGAAGTTGGAAGAGGTAGAAGCTTAGTATTGAGTCTGAGATCCTGGGAAACTGAGATGAAGATAAAAGAGGCGAGCCACGATTTCCTCTCAAAGAAGGTCCCAGCCTGGGAGGCGCCCTGGTGTGCAGCTGTGGGTGAAAGGTCCCCGCCCCTTTAAGTGTCCCAACACTCCTTCTCCCTTGGTCAGTTCTGTCTGGTCTCATTTTAACTGCAATTTCTAGACCTGGCCCCAACTTTGGTTCTAGACCTGATCCTGGTGAGCTCAGATGAATGTCCCTGTGCCTGGGAAGAGCCTGTCTGTGGCCGGCCAGACAGTTGGCAGTTCTTCATGTCCAGGGAGCCAGGTCCTCCTGTTGACCCATAAAGAGGCTGAGCCTCAGTTTCCCCACTCTTTTGTTGTGGAGAATGATGCTGCTCTCCTCACCTGCAAGCCTGTCTCAGGATAAAAACAGGATTGCATCAGATGAGGCACATGCCCTTGTGCAGAGCCCAGGAGAGCCGAGTCGCCTCAGAAGCCCCGTCCAGCCTCAGCACTCTCAACCCTCGACTGTGACTCATGTGCTCACATCTCCAAACATTCCCGTCTGTTCCGTCCACCTCCCGTGGCATAACCACTCCTCTGCCCCTGTTCTTTCCTACAGATGTGTCCAGGTGTGTGGCCGAGAGGAAGTATACCCAGGAGCAAGCCCGGAAGGAATTTCAGCAAGTGTTCATTCCAGAATGCAACGAGGACGGCACCTACAGTCAGGTCACCTGCCGCGTCTGGGCGGCTCTGCAGCTGGGCGATCGGGGGAGGAAGGGGCAACGAGGGCAGGAAGGCTACCTGCAAGCGGCGGCAGGGCCCCTCCGTGGGGAAGTCTCCCGTCCGTGTTACAGAAGTGAATTCGTGGCGGGCCTGGTTCGCATGCACAGCAGTGGCGTGCTGGTTCCTGAGCGGGCGCAGGTGTGGCCCACCGTTGCCACTCCCGCCTGCACTGTGCGTGCGCTGAGCACGGACAGCTCCTCAGCCTGGCTAACTAGACCACACTAACCTGGCTCGTTAGCATTTGATTTTACTTTAATTTTAATTATAGGGAAGCACACACTAAAAGTCATGTGGCACCATGACCTTAATCCCTCCAATGGGTTCGCAGACAGCAGCTGAGCCAAGTCAAGCCCGTGGCGTGCCAGTGACCACATCAGTAGCCGAAGGCAGTGTCCAGAACATGACCCGAGTCTCTATCTTGACTATGTCAGTGCTATCACTCCCTACTAAGGGAAAACAATTCCTAAAGTACAATGCTATGTCATGCAGTTCCTGTAGAAAACGGAGCAGGACCTGCTGTTTAACCTGCCTGTGGTCTGTCGCATAATACTGTGAGTTCTATGTGTTTTCACAGTAACTATTTGACCTTTGGGAGACTGATGAGAGAGAGAGAAATGGAGAGAAATTGGAGCTAAAGGAGTGTCCGGCTCAGCTTGTGGCTGTCCACGGGGGGGGGGGGGGGGTC
>NW_007729069.1:11027-58061 GCF_000696425.1 Galeopterus variegatus | reverse complement strand
GGGGGGGGGGGGGGGGGTGTCATGGTGCAGACAGCAGGGTGGACGCTGGGGAGGCCAAACAAGTCTCCCTGCAAAGAATACCCACCAGCAGCCAACACCCGTCTCCACCCTGACTCTGCCATGGGCCGACTGAGAGACAGCAAGTCTCCCGAGTTCTTTGGGCCTCAGTTTCCCCATTTGTAAGATGAGCGCTGGGCTACATCTGGAAGGTGGTAAGGATTAGACACTAAGGTGCCCAGACCAGAGTTGCAGTCAGTAAAAGTGCCCTTTATCTCTAAAATCCTGTGGTCCAGGGCAACCCTCTTCCTTCTGTCGCATATTCAAATGCAGCTGTGTGGGAAGTTCTGTGTGTCCTGCGGCCTCTGTCTGAAACGATGCTCTAGAAGGCAGGGGCCATGTGCACAGCGAGGTGCAGCCCGGCCGGCCGCCCAGCGAGCTCACCCTGCCATGTCCTCTCCTGCAGGTGCAGTGCCACAGCTTCACGGGGTACTGCTGGTGCGTCGCGCCCAACGGGAGGCCCATCAGTGGCACCGCCGTCGCCCACAAGACACCCAGGTGCCCGGGTAGGTCTGGTTTCACTTTCAGAGTGAAATGTCCTATGGAAATTAGTTTGTTGTTTCTTCCAATTGTGTTACTTATGTTTGCTCATAATTTAAAAGGAAATTCAGTTTAGGTGGCATGTGAGCAATAATGGAATGGGCTTCGGTCACTGGGCAAAACCTAAAATATTATGGTGCTATTGTTCTTAAGAGGAGAAAAACAAAGATAGATGTATGTGTACAGATGGCCAGAGGACGGCTTGTCCAAGGAAGATACCCCAGGCCAGCATCACGATGGGTGGCGACTACGTGTGCATCTTCACTTTCAATAATAGCCATAAGTACTGTAGTCACCAACAGAAATGACAAAATATTTTCTTTGACCAAAAAAGCAAAAATTTCTCATTTCTCATGTATATGTTTTCAAAGAAAAAGTGGGCCATTCTTTATAGGTCAATTTCCAGATGGTTTATTTGTGTTATTTTATTAGTCATAAAAGGACTCGATGTACTGACAGTAATAAAATTGGCAGGATAATAATCTATTATTATTATCTAATCTTTTCCATTAATATTTTACCAAAAATGCTATAAACGATTCAGATCATTTTTATTTGAAAATGGTCTGCAGCCCAAGTTTGATCGATTTCTTGGGGAGACCTGCCAGACCTTCTGTGCAGACAGCTCATGCTCTAGGATCAGAATTCCTAGAGTACACACACGAAGACAGGCAACCTGTATCATCACACAACAGGGATAAAGCACAAAACATCTTTCCCAGTTTTTCGTGTAAAATGTTGGACCATTTGCACTGCAAGTTTACTTTTAGACTAATTTTCTATTTAAGGGACAGACATGTATAACTGGGAATTATTTTCCTTATTCAGACATTTACTGAGCATCCCGGAGCCCAGGCACAGGTTAGAACTCATCAACTACTATGGTTTCCATGTGATGACGTCCGTAACTAACAATAACATGAAACTTAATATTTCAAGGGACTGGTCATCACTTAAAAGCCATGGGGTATGCATAATGTGGAATTTAAATATATTTATTTTTAAAAACTGTTTTGTCATCCAAGGCCTAAAAAGTGTTGAAAAAATATTTTAGTTAGCTAATGCTTATACCTAGTAGTTATACAAATTCATGGAGGAAATGAAAGAAAGAAAGAAAAAAATTAACATCTTTAAGTCAGCTTCTGTGAGTATCCCTCACTCTGAAAGATTTGTTCACCTGCCATTTCATCTCATCCATGTGGCAGCATCTGAAGTTGAGCCTTATTATTATTATTATTTTTAAAAATTTTCTTAAATTAGGGGCCGGCCCGGTGGCGCACTGGATAGTGCGCCGCTTGGGAAGCGCGGTGGCGCTCCCGCCCGAGGGTTCGGATCCCACATACGGACCGGTTCCCACTCACTGGCTGAGCGAGGCGCGGGAGCGACACCGAGGGTTGCAATCCCGTTGCCGGTCCCCGGTCCGGTGCGGGGGCGACACTGAGGGTTGCGATCCGTTGCCGGACACGGAAAAAAGACAAAAGACAAAAGACAAAAAAAAAAAAAGAAAAATTTTCTTAAATTAAAAAAAATAAAGAAAATGTAATTTTATTAATATTATTTTTTACATTCTAGGATGTTGTTGCAGAGCAGTTGGCAGGGAGGGGAGAGGGGAAAGGGGAAGGAAATGGGATGGAAGGAGGTGGAAGGAGCAGGTGCAGGATTGAGGCCTGTGGAACCCCCCTCATTCCCACAGAGGAGACAGGGGCCTCCAGCGGTGGCTTGGTCAGCCTGGCAATGACTGAGCCTTATTTTACAAAGGAGAAAACAGAGGAAATATCTATTTCTGTGACTTTAGTGACACCTTCTGAAAAATTTAGTGTCCCAGAGAACTTTCTTAGGAAAACATGCAAAATCGATTGAATTTTACACAATCTCCAAGGAGTGCCTTGTTTCTGGAATTAAATCACTGTGATGTTCGCTCATGTCACTTTTTCCAGCCAGGCATCAGTAGCATTTTACCATATAGAAATGCTCTATTTTTTCCCTGCCCACGTTGATTTTGTGGTCCAAAGAATGAGTTAGGGAAGTGGGAGTATCCTGTCCTTTTGTTTAAAATGGAAAATGCTGCTGAGGAGGGAGCAAAATGCTCTAGATTAAAAATTCTCCCAGAAGATGGGGTGCTCTGCGAGGTGGAGGCTGGTTTTCACTTTTGTGGTGTGGTTCTGTGGCTGCACCTCAACGTCCTCTTGGCAAGTGTCATTTTACACCTGGTCGGTGCAACTAATATATGCCATAACTCCCACAGAGTTATGGAAAAATTCTTTAACCCCAGCTGTATTCCATGCTTTCAATCTGCAAATATGTGGGAGGGAGAGAGCAGGTGTCTGTGCTAGGAACATTTTTGGAAGCTTTATAGAGTTGTGGTGAATCGTTGAGAAAATGTTCACATTTAAGGGAGAGTTATGGGAGGATTGAGTATACATGCCCCCCACACCCACACAAAAAGAATTTATGATTAACTTTTGCATAATGTAACTTAACTTCTTTCTAGATGTCAACACAACCCTCACAAACAATGCATAGAAACACAGCGGTAGGAGCACAGGAGCACTGGTTTGCATGAGATTGTGACTAGTAACATGGTCACAGCTGGTCCAAGTTCTTATCCGCAAACACCAGGGAGCTCAGTCTCTGGGTACATCCTCAGAACGTCACTGAGAAGTCAACCGATACATAATATGGCTAATATGCCTTCTCTGCTACCTGTAAGTGATGCGGGTGATTTTCAAGTTTGTTAACGGTGGTTGAACTTCAGTATTCAATAAATACCTTTTGTCTTCAAGTTCACACCAAGCTTACCATGTAAGTATGCTCTGTAACAATTTGAAAATCAGAAAATGAGCCATAGACAATAACTGTCACTCAGAAGTACACGTGTGTATTTTTATCAGGGTCGCAAGCACACCACGAGGCAGACAGGTGGTGAGGGAAATAGATGGCCACTTATCGGCATGATTCCAGGGCAGTAGAGGACAGCCCTGCCCCCAAATTCTTCCACCTTCTCAGTTGTCCCAGACATACCCTTGAGAGGTGATGGGTTCCTTTATTTCACAAGTACGTGTCATTAAGCCATTAATGCAAAATACCTAAATTCCTATTAACCAACAAGAAAAATGAGATAATGAGACAACCTAGCAGAAAAATGGCCAAAAGTCTTTTATAGGCAGCACTGTATAAAGAAGGAAATCCTGATGACCCGTAAAAGTAGAAAAAGGTGCTTAGGATTTTTAATACTAGGGAAATGCAAATTAAAATCACAGAGACTCCCCATACACCTGCCAGAGGAACAGAAGTGAAAAAACCTGAGTGTGATGCGCTGGCAAGGACAGGACAGCAGAAAGGCCTGGGCGCTGTGCGGCCGTTGTGCGTTGCTGCCACCCTGCAGGGTCAGCTTGCCCCTTTGCACATAGCAGCGGGGGCCAGCCGTTCCATCCCAGGCATGGCCCCTGGAGAAAGGCACTTGCTGTGTGGTGGGAGATGCAGGCCTGCTTGCAGCGGCACTAGTCGGAACCCCAGATCCTGGAGACACGTCTGTGCCTGCTGGCATCCGACTGGTAGGAATGTTGCCTTGCTGGGTCTGTGCTATGGGACTCTGCACAGCAACGGACCTGGCAGAGCTGCTGTTCGCTCCCTGGTGCCGCACCACTAATGCGCCCCGGGTGGAAGCCACCACAGCCCACACCCATCACAACTCAACAGCCGATGGGGCTCGGCCCTAGCACCTAGGGATGCACCCTCGGGAGGTAAACCACAAAGACCGCAAGGGGGTGGGTGTCACACGGTCAGGCGATGGTCACTTATAGGAAAGAGAGAATTCTGTGATTGGAAGGAGGGACTGACACGAGGGCTCCTTTTCCTGCCCTGGACGCTGTTCTCGTGGCTCCTGGATAATTTATTGTGTGGTCCATTTATGTTCTCTGTACTTTTTCATATGGGTATAACACAATGTCCCAAGTTCTCTCTAAAGTTGTGCACCTGTCTGATTTATCTGGCATCTTTCCCTGAAGATTTTGATAGGGGGAATGGCACTGGATGTCTACAGGCTGGCAGAGGGGAAACCAGGGAAGGAAGCATCCCTGTGGGGAAGGGACAGGAAGAAAGGACAGAAATGAGGCCCTGGGGACACCAAAGTTAGTGTTTGTCATTCAGGATGCCCTAGAGAGGTGGAGAGAGCAGGTTCGCTCTCTATGACCTGGTTACAGAGGCCACAGAGAAGCCCCTGATGATAGCGCCTGACGATCACAAGGCCCGCTATGTGCTGCGTGCTTTCTAGCAGCCTCAGTTGTGGGTGGCACGCCTGGCATCTTACAGGTGAGGAAACTCTCCAAGGCCTCTGTGCTTGTAAGTGGCAGAGATGGGATTTAAGTCTATCTCTTTATCTTCATATCCCACATTTCTCCCCCAAATACAATGTCTAAATTCATTGGGCCTTCAATTCCTTATTTACAAGAAATAGTGAGTTCAAATATGTGTTTCCCAATCATAACTCTCAGCTTCCAGAGTCTCCAACCATGTGACAGTTTGTCCAGGTCCTGAGCCCTGAATATCTGGTCAATTCCATGGGCTGGCTTCTGTCAGTTTTCCCTACAAGACAAGAAGCTGTGAGTTATACCTCCACAGTGAATCTAAAGAGCCATCATCTACTTCCATCAGCTCTCATCAAGTCGATCTATTTTTTTGATGATGAGTGTCAATCAGGAGCTAATGAATAATTAGCACAGATGTTATAACTGGTGAGTGATCTGCCTCATCTCTCTTTCCAGACAGTGCAACTTGTGATCTCAGAGTGGAGATCAAGGTGTGAGAGGCAGAGAGGTTCAGCAGGAGACAGTGCTGGGGTTGTCAGGTCCAGCCCCTTTAACTCTTTTTAACACCTGCTTTGTAATGATTGTGAGTTATTTGACAATGGCGAGATTTCTAAGAAAGCAATCTTCTGTTTTAGTAAATGATAATACAAGTATCCTGTTAATCTAGTACTCACACAGAACGTCCATGCTTTAGCATCACTCCCAGGAAATCCATTCATTTACTGTTGATTAATTTATTCATCAGTGGCTGTCACTGAACATTGCCCAGCGAGGAGCTGGCAGTCTGGTGAGAGGCTGGCAGACGCTGGCACGAGGCAGGCGGGGCCAGGCAAGCTGTGTACACATGCCTTGGATATGGGGAAGGGAGCCCCTCACTATGTCCAGAAATGTCCAGAGAGGCATCATGGAGGAGACGGTTCCCCCCAAATAAGGACAAGTTGGCCAGGCATGGGAGGGGCAGAGCAGTCTCATTGCCACCATTTACTCACTGCTGCCTGGCTTTCTTCTCACGTTTGCTGCTGGGTAAGCTGTAGGAGGGGCAAGAGAGGATGGTAAAGGGAGTGCCTTGCAGGGGGTGGGGTGACGTCGATGGTAAACACTGTCGTGCCTTTAGAGGCACTCATGGCAAAGAGCTGGTCTTTGAGCTATTCCCAAACACACTTTGCGTCTTGCCTGTCTGGGAGCAGGTGCTTCTCGCTCGTGGCTGGAGGTTTATACGTGCTCCAGAGCCTGTTGATTTGGACCTGCTGGGTCCGTAGATGGCTTTGTGCCAGGGAGTGCCTCTTGCACCAGAAATGTCCAAGAAGATACAGCACACGGAAGAGCACTCGCTTAACATTTCCTTCATGTTCTTTATGCTGCGGAAGGGTAGCTGGGCCCCAAGTGTCTCTCCAGATACAGATGATTTATATGTATTCTGTAGGGATTTTCTTTTTGTTTCTTTCTTTTTTTGTTTCTTTTTTTTCCCCTCCAATGATTTGAAAACTTTTTTTGCTGGGGGCAGGAGTAGAGCTTAACAACAAAGGACTTTTCTTCCCAAGGGAAGAATTTTGTAGCTATCCTATGCTCTGTTATTTGGAAATAGCTTCAGGTTTCTAATGTCATTTCTCTTCTGTAACTGCACACCCTGGCCAAGAGCTTATTCCTGGCATGAATACAAAGTGGTTTAAGATACTGTAAGCTGAACCTACATGCAAGGATCTTTAATAGTACTATATCCAAAGAATCTCCATATGTAGCTCAGTTTGAGTTATGTGTTTTAAGTAAGCTACAGATTCCAAGTTACAGAAGAGAGATGGAAATGAAACAAGCACAGGCACTGATGCCTGTCTTGAGGTCCCTGCCTCCCCCCAACCTGTCCTTTGTAGACGGAGCACAGGCACTGTGCACCGCAGGTATAGGGGTGTTCCCAGCAAAGGCGTGATCTTGCTCAGCCTGGAAGAGCCATACCAAATGGGCAAGAAGTCCTTTCTTGCACATTTGTAAGGAAGGAAAGGAAGTCATCTGTTTTGTCCCTGTTTATTTCCTGACAAGTTTTATAACATCAAAATACATAATTCGGTTTTAATTTTTGAAGTCCCTGCAGTGCCTGTTCCTACAGGAATGAGCGGCTTAGTGCTCTTTTGTAGGAACTGACTCAGAACGTGAGTCTCGGATCAGACACATTCTGATTGCTTATCCCAGAGATTTCACTTTTTTCTCAATAAATGTTTTATTTATTTTTTACTTTTGTGGAAGCACAGTTGATTATTTATCTTTGTGGGGTATGAAGTTGACTATGAATAATAGTTGTGCACAATGTGCGATGGCCACCTCGGGACAGTCAGCCTACCCGTCATTCCTGTACGTATCATTCTCTGTGTCTGTTGACCAATTTCTCATTACACCCCCTCTCTGTCCCCTGCCCCCTTCTCCCTTCCACCACTAGTCACCACAGTCCTGTTCTCTCCTTCTAAAGTTCAACGTGTTACTGTGCTTATCCCTGAGATTTCCAAATCTGGGTTTAGGGAAGGCCCAGTTATAAATGACAGAGGATCTCTGGGTTGGATGGAATAATCTTTCAATACATTATTTACGTTAATTTGACTGATTCCTTCATTTTTCTACAATGCCTAAAGTTTTGACTTCCATCTGAAATCATGGAACTCCATGTTTGTCGGAGTGTCCTAAATGATTTCCAAAAAATTTCACTTTATAAAAAGAAGCTAACTGGACTTTTCATGTTTTACTAATGAATTTCCCTGGCACTAAGTTAAGGACTCTGCAAAGCTGAAAAATGTGAAAGAAATATCCAGAACAATTGAATTTCCAAATATTGAAATCAACAAGGTAGTTGCAATGTCCCTGAAGTAATTCTTCATAAAAATTACTAAAATGCAAATTTGAAGGTGCTTTGCTTGAATTGGAAAGATCTCCCTCAAAATGGCTTTTTCTTTATGATTAACAGTTCTCTTTCTGAAAAATGATAGTTACCAAAATAAAATATTTCAATACACATTGGCAAGAAGATGTAAAAAAAAAACAATTTTAAGAAGAGGTAGAAAAGCACTGAAAATCGAGCCCACTTTTCGGGTGGATGTGAGAACCAGTGAGACAGCAGCGTTGGCAATCAAGTTTCAATGTAGACTTCAGGAAAAATACAAGTATGAATTGTATCTGAAATTTTGAAAACTTATGAAATGACTTTTAAAAATATATATCAATTCTATTTATCCTACAATGCTCACTTTTATAAAAATTTTCCTAGCATTGAGAAAATTCTTTTTATGTCCATGATGAGATAAAATAGTAATTAGACACAGGCAACAAAGAATTTATAAAATTTCTAATAACAGTTCCAGATTGTGGAAATTTCTGAAGGTGCTTAATACTGAATTATTTTTTTTTTAAATTAAGTAAAATGTTAAAGGAAGAAACCTCAGGGTGTGGTTTTTATGTTTAACAAGAGACTTCACATTCTGTTTGAGACTCAAAGGATCCTGTTCTGACCAGCATGACCAGGAGTCAGGTTTCCTCATGTCCACAAGCAGAATGTCCTTGGCACTTCTCAGGACGATGGCCCTGAGATCTGAACTGAGACTCACCCATCCTCTGTCTGCTTCTCTTTCCTTTTTTAATTTGGACTTAATTTTGAATTATTCAACTATCTGATGGATAATATTTTGGCATTACTATTTTTCCACTTGGGAAAAATACTTATTACTTTTATTATTACTTTTCCTTTCAGGAACAACAAGTACTTTCCTATGTCTAATACTTCCATTTTTTATTATAATCTGCTCTTTCATTGTACGTTTAGTTTGGTGGCTAATATTTAATTGAACCTTACATTAATTTAAAAGCGTGCTCTATAAACCGTCCTTTGCCATACCTAGTCCACAGATGTTTTTCTCTCATATTTTCTAATAGTTAATAAAACTTTCTAAAATAAATCAAGAGGTCGTTTAGAAGTAAATGGCCCTCATTTATATAGCTGCATTTAAAGAATAATGAGTGTGTCCTTCCAGAGATATTCTATGCCTATAAAACAAGTACATGACTTTTCCTTCTTACTAATTTTTGGACAAATACTATAATTTTTTATAGCACCTTTCTTTGTTTTTTTTCTGTGTGCAACTGCAATAGTCAAATGTCAGGAAGATTTGAGAAACTATCAAATGTTGCATAACTCTTTTGGAAGAGTGATACAGCTGCAATGGTATGTTTTCTCCTGCCTCTAAAATATGTATAACTTAGACTCTGAAGTAAAGAATGGAGGTACCTAAAGTGGATACTCATGAAAGGCAAATCCAGAAATAACCTCTCAACTTCCGTAAGGAATGATTTGTGACTTGCATAATTTCTTCTTTTATAATGTTAGAAAAGGAAATCCTCAGATTTGGCATAATCAAGGTCTGAACTCAGAAACTAACAAATTGAGAACATTCTTTCTGTCTGATGCATCTCTAACCAGGAATCTCAACTATTCAAAACCAGAACAAGACCCATGAAGAGTAAAACCAATGCTTGTAAGTCACTCACACTTTGAAAGAGAAGCTGAAGTGTTCCTCTAGGTCCCTAAGTGTCACAAAGGCCCATCGAGTGAAAGCGAATTGCTTCTGTCTGGTTTCTCCATCCATAGAACAGAGAAGCAACAACTCCGAGGTTGTGCTAGAGGCACCGATGGCAGGAGAGATGGAAGTAGACAAAAAGTAATGCCAGTAATAATGACAATATGTTAATAATAGTAGCATAGTAATGATAACTTCAAAAGCAGAGGGACCAGGCCATTTGGGTCAGGCTCTGGCCCTGGAGTCTTAGTGTGCCTCAGGGTCACCGGCAGGGACTGCTGAAGCATAGAGGCGGTGTCTTGGTGCAGATGGATAGGCCCTGTTGCTGGTGGCGTCTTACTGCTGCCGACTGTCTTATGCAACCCACGTCAGGATAGCGCTCGCCGCGTCCCATGGAGCCCTCAGCATCCAAGACGTGCTGCGTGGTCTGAGATCTCCCATCACTGTCATATCCCAGGTGGCACAATGACACCTGCACGTAAACTTAGGAAATCCCTGGAGGAAGGAGTAACTTCTACCCTTCGTCTCAGATCATGCTGGGTTGGAAATATTCATTAATTGTGAAGTTTGTACTTCCAAGTATCGACCCAAAGGTCTACATGAAATGCCTGTGCTTCCCGTCTTGCTCTTCACGTCAATTGAAGCATAAGATTAAAAAATGTAGAGGCTTCTCTAGTTACTCCCTGTTTTTCATATATCCCTGAGTCAGAACATTTAAACATCTATGATCAGAAAGCAATTATGTATAAAAACCCATTTCTTACCTACTTCTTTCCCTTATATCCTTAAAAATCCATGAAAGATGTGTCATTCATTAAAGCTGACTCCACGCCACCTACCAGTACCAGAAACATCACAGTGTCCAGAGTGGACGTGGAGTTAGTTTTGAATCCAGATCTGCCAGCACCAAGCTGCAGTCTCCCACCTTGCCTTGGTGAAGACTGTACACATTTATTGGACACAGGCACTGGTCTTGCATGTGCACTAATGAAGAACGCCCATCAGTAAGGACATTAGAGCCGCAGCAGGAGGGGCCAGTGCCCACAGTCACAGGGACCTGTGGAATGAGATGGGCATGGTCCATGTCACACTCTGGACTTTCTACTTTCTAAACTGCTTTGACACAAACATTATTGAGTTACTTCTCGCAACAACCTTTGGAGGTAATGTGGGTGGGCGTCCTGCCATATTGACTTATTAAAATATAGAGACCCAAACAGCTGCCACTCTGCTTAATGGCTTCTCCCACAGGATTCCTGCTGGCACCGTTTCAGGGCTGCCCTTTGACGGAGTGATGCACGGGGTCAGCTGGTTTTCATGAGCTCTGAGTGCAACAGAGCCTCTTTACCCTGGCCGTTTGTGCTCATCCCTCTCTGTCTTCCCATGTCATGTGCCACCTGACCCTTTTTGGCCTCTTTTCTTCCTCCCTTGGGTCTGCTCACAACAGGGATGGGCAAGAGTGTCCAAAGTCAGAGCTCCACGAATCTTCATGGTTCCACACACTCGGGCATTCAGGTCAGATGGTGAGACTCACTCAGGCTTCTGCACATGGGCTCCATGTCAGAGCAATGGAAACGTCCTGCACAGATGGAGAGGAAGTCTGCAGAGGGGTGTCAGAAGCCGGGAGGGGGCCGTGGGCTCTGTCCTTGGATGGGCCGTGTCCTTCTCTCTACATGGCCTCCACTGCCCACTTCTTTCTGTCTCCTCAGGCCTTCCATCTTCCTCACAGGGGCCTCTCTGAATGCTCCCCAAGGGCTAAAAACACAGACGTGGACCCTGGCTCTGCTACCCACTGACTAAGTAGTCTTGAGCCTGTTACTTACCTACCTGGGACTCCGTTCCCTCATCTGTATAATGGGCACACATCATAGGATTGTGGTCAGCATTAAATTAAATGACTTGAATTATGTGAAATACTTAGAGAGTGGCCAACACATGGAAAGACCTATACAGACATTACCTGTGTATGCAAATATAATATAAATTATTTGAATAATTTCTATTTAATGCCTATCTCCCCAAACTAGACAACTCTTTGGTGTCGCATCCCTGCACTGTCTGTGGGCACGTAATGGATGATTTGAATGGGCGAGTGAGTGAATGAATGAATGAATGAATGAATGAATGAAAAGTGAGGACCGCCAGGCTCTGGGGAGACGCAGGCCTGCGGTGCCCCACCCGTTCCGGCCGTGGTTTTGTCCACTTGGTTGAGTGGAGAGAGCTTTGCCCCCTTGAGCAGGCTCTGTCCAGCCTCCACATATAAAATACACATGTGAAGAGGGAGCCTTTGCGGGAGCACTCACTGCATGCTCCGTGCAGCCACAGGCGGTGGGTGTCATGGACAAGGAAGCTGAGGTGTCAGAGGTGAGGATGTGGCCCAGGCGGGTCACAGAGCTGGGAGTGGCGATGTTTGTCCTGCTGCCAGTGCTGTCCTGTCCCTGCAGCGCCACCTCTTTGTATATTGGCACATCTTTCCTGTCGCCCTCACACTGTCCTGACTAGAAGATGAAAAACCCAGTTACAGAGAGAATGCTTGTCGAGACAGCAAGGACATGGCCCGCGCTGTTCCTTTTCCCCCCATTTTCCTGTCTCTCTCCCTCTTTTCTCGCCCCTGAAGCAAAGTCATCTGATGTTGTGAATCTGCCCCGGGGTGTGCGGTTCCCAGAAAGGGCAACCCCCCCGTGGCGTGCTGAACTGTGCTCCCGCCTGCAGAGAGCTGACCCCGTTACAGCCTGCGCCTCCCCTCCAGCCTCCTGTGTCGCAGACCTTCCTCCCCGTGTTTGTTTCTGAAGTGCAGTTAGTACTTGTGAAAGGAGCTCGCCTCAGACCACCAACTCTTTCAGCAAAACACCGCACCCTCCGCTGGGCCGTTTTGGCGTCGAGTTGTTATTGCTGAGCACAGCTGGATATGAACCAAGTGCTCAGAACTACAAGCCTTAATGGCTCATTATTCCTCCCCTAAACCATAGCCGTTTCCCTCACATTGTATTTTGTGGTTTCCTCCACCAGAAATACATACCCTAATTGCTAAAAATGCCACCCCTTTAAAAACAGCATTTAAATGGGATGAGATCTCACAATGGAAGAGATTCCAATGTGTTCTTTGGGGCCCGAGTCTGAGAGCATCGTTTAGCAGTGCTCATGTCTGGCACGACGGTGGGAACCTGAATGCGTAGCCAGCGCCCCAGCTCTCAAAGCCATCGCTTGTCTACACAGTGCAGCTCACACCTGCGTTCTAGAAGCTCACAGGCGACAGAGCCTTGGACGCTTGGTGAGTCCTTGTCTTCAGAAAGACAGAGAGAAGGAGTTGAGAACTGCTCTTCTGGCTCTGATTCACATCTGCTCTCATAGCTGGATTGTCACATGGAGAGTGACAACGTTGAGCTGTTTTCCAAGTCGCTGAGGACAGGGAATCCTGGGGCAGGAACATTTGGGGGAGTCTGTCCTCTGTCCTGAGGCACTGGAAGATGAAATAAGTGCTCCCTCAGGTCCTCCTCCTAAGTTTGGGTTGCACAATGTTAGAGTCACGTAGCAGGTTATCAGGGGACACTTGGTTCTGTTTTAAAATTACGTCTTACGTATGAAGAACAAGATGGAATTACTTTTGTATAGATTTATTTAAGAAAATACTGATTGAATTTAGGGGCCTGCTAGGCCAGTCACAGCGTTTGTTGGCTCAGAGAAGAAATCTGCCTGCGGGCGGAGGTGGACGACTTTTAAACGCTGTGCTCTGATCTCAGCCCCGAGCCACATTTCAGATCTGCACTTTATACTGTCCTGTCCTTCAGATTATAAAATATTATCTTAATTCAATTCAGAAGTTCTCTCGCAGGGGTAGTATTATTATTATTTAGCATATTTACATTGCACTCACAATACTAAAACCTGCGTAGCTGTTTTCAGAAATGTTATGGAATTATTATCATTTCCAGTCAAAAGTAGAAAATGTTTTTTTGACTCATTGCAAGAACACATGATAAAAATAAACCGGTGACTAAGGGACTTAAGCTCTTTAAGAAATCTGGATTTGTAAAGAGGTGGTACAAAAGGGAGAAACAAGAAACGTAGGTTCCGAAACAAGGCCACCCAGCGAGGCCAGGGTTGTATCCTGGGGGTTCTCACTAGAAGTAAAATCCTGTGTTTTGATGCCTGGAAACGATGTAACATTTCACCAGATGGTAACTGTTGCAGCTGGGAAATAATGAAATGGCTGGATTTAGCAAGCACCTAGCCATGTGTTCAAAGCGATGAACCAGGAGAACGTGCTGCTTTCTACCCTTCAGCAACATGAGATTTCCAAACATGCATTCCTCAGTTAATTCACGGATATGCGGCAGGGGTGGGGGAGGACTGCTGTGTCCAGCATTGTGACTGGGGCCAGCGGGTGCTGGATCAGAAACCGCTGAGGACATTGCTGAGTGAACCCCGTCCAGCTTCCCTGAAGCTGGTGTTGCCTGTGAATGTCCCCGTGGAAAAGGAGAGCTTCAGAATGGCTGTATTTTTCCCCTTTAAGAAAAACTGCTGGCTTGAGTTGGGTGAGTACCTGAGCACTGCCACGTTAGTGTGACTTCCGTCAGCTCTGGAGGTGGTGGCGTCCGGGACGCTCTGAGGCTTCCTGGGCCATCCGCGGTCCTATGCCACCATGAATCGCTGCACGTTTCTCACTACATCACTGTCACAATTCCAAAGTGTTTCTCAACATTCTCAAAAACATGATAAAGTTTGTATCTCTAATGTAAATGGTAGTCTGTGTTTCGATGTCATATTCAAAACTGGAAAAACAAACAATAAATTTCAAGCTCTGAGAGGTTTTTGCTGAGGCACGTTATCTGGCATATGACTACGGTAATTCCAGATTAATTCTTAACAGAACATTCTGAACCGAATCAGTAGATAAACGCCCTGAACAGAACTATTTTATTATTGTTATTATTATTCTGAGTGGTTGTAATAATGATTAAGGGGAAAAAATTTGATACAGCCATTTCAATCTATTGGAAAAGAACACTGCGTCATATTTGTGTTATAAATCTTTCAGTATCATATAAATGTTAAAATTTTCATCACAAATTACTTGGTCACAAATTACTTAGTATATTTTGCATACTCCTCTATAAAAAGACAGTTCCTCAATTTTCCTCTCTATGAATTGGAATCAAGCTAAAATCAGGGTTTTTAATTCTCTTCAGTTGCATATCTTTAGTTGCATAGTAATTATCATTTAATTATACTTAGTTGGATAACTTTTTATTATTTTAAGAAACATCTCCTTTTTTTACCTAATTCACGTCAGCACCCCATTATAGTAATGTTAAGAAGGTTATTATGGCATTTTTCAGGTGAAGAAATTATGATATATTGGGTGAAAGGGTCTCACATTCATGTTCAACTACTTGGTACCAGAAGTCAAAACTAACCTGTTGGTTGCTAGTTTAGGGCCTATGACTTTAGGTGACAATGTCACCTCAGGGTATCAGAAAGCTTGCAGAATTTATCTAGAAAGTGCCAAAGCACTGTGAATTAATTAAAATGGAATGAAATGTTTGCATAATTTTGACCATTTGGTGGTCAAAAATAATTTCATTCCTTATTTTACTCTTTTAGGTTCCATAAATGAAAAGTTACCCCAACGAGAAGGAGCAGGACAAACAGGTAACTATCCTAAAATGAATTTCCATGATGACATGTGACATCTAACAATATCTATGTCTTAAAATGATCTCTCAAGTGAAAATACCCTAGTAATGAAAGGAGAGGTGAAACAGTTTGTTAGCTCTTTATTCATTCAACAAACAGTGACTCGGCCCTTACTACTGCCAGTTACCTCGCTAAGTGCTGGGCATGTACTCGCTGGAAACCCATCGGGTCGGTCCTGATCAGGGTTTCTTAGACTTGGCTTGTGTTGGGACCACCTGTAGATATCGTTAGGTACCACCTGGAGAATCTGGGTCGGTACCCGTGGAGAGAACTCCAAGGTTCAGTAATTTGGCTCCACGTGAGATAGTAAATTATAGCAATCACTGAGGACCCTGACAAAGACGTCTCGCCCTCCTTCAGGAGAAGGAATGATACTTTTTCCACATACAGCAATCACTACCTCTGAGAATGGTAAAAACAAGAACCAGATGGAACAGTTCACCATTTCCCTGAAAGTCATTTTCCAGCAGCTGTAACATACGTGCCTGTGAGGAGCTCCCAGGAAAGACCTCACCCTGCTCTCTGGGCCTGTTCCTCAGTTATCACACTTTAGTCCCAAGGACACATTTCTGCTTTTACACCCACTTTTAAAGTTAAAAGTTATTTACAAGATGAATCAAAATTATGCTATAGTACCAAAACCTTGGGCACTTTTCTTTTTTCTGAAGTGGGTTATAATACAATGGACCAGAAACAAACGGAAGTAATATAGAGAGACTAATAGACCTGAGTTATGTTCAACCCAATTCCTTAAGCATGTATTAAAACTGTGCCCCTTCCCTGAAAGAATTTGTAGAAAGATGTCTGTATATTTAAGATATATTCATGGAATATGTACAAACTGGGAGATGACTAAATATCGACCTACTCCTGTTCATTGTGATGCATATTGAACCCACCGTGTAAAGAAATTCTGTGGGGAATTGGTATATGGACACAGAAATGAATCTAAGGAAAGGACATGTGTCCACTACTGGAACCCCCTTGATCCGCAGACGTGTGCATAGCAGGGGGATACCTGAAATTAAGCAACAAAGCTGGTTTAAAGATAAAAACGGGAACTTTAACAAACTCTGATAGATGGGAATTGAAAAACACAGCTCTGCGTGGCTTTTGTTTCATTCCCTTAAGGCTGAGTTCAGTAGCTGCACTGGGTGTATGTTGGGATAGAGCTGTTCAGGGCACAGGGCCGTGGAGGTGACAATGGTCACGGTAAGGGAGGGAGGGACGGACACAGGCAGAGAATGGAACAGCCTCTGGAGCTGGAGCTGGGCTGGGGGGAGGGGCAGCCACAGGCCATCACCACCCTTGTCCTCTGGAGCCTGTCCCCATGGTTAGCCAGGCCGGGTTTACACACAGTCAAGACCTGCTGACTTGGGGAGTGGGCTGGAAGCTCCAGATTGGCGACCTGCTCAGGCCTCAGCAAAAACGCACACCAGTAATAATGCATTGGGTGGTGTTCTTTTAAGACTCTTAATATGTTAAACATGTTTGAAATGTGTTCCTCATTTCATTTTAATTTTTTTGGAAGAAGATTCCAAACTATTCAACAGCAAAATACTCCTGGTTGATTATTACTGTCAATGTTGCACTTAAATATTTCAAATAAGTGGTGCTACATTTTTGTCAGTATTTTGACAGCAAATTTTTTCAGGAGGTCGTTCAATGTGACAGTTTTTAAAAAAATCCTTTTGGGTTTTTCCCCTAAAAACCTTATGAGAAACTTCATTTTTATTCTACAGACCACGGGGAAAGTAATGAATGACGGTTAATTAGATAAGCCCTGTGGCCAGCCCTCATCTCCACCCTACTTTCTTGTATTTTTGGTCCTGAAATTATAATCTAACAAAGTTGCATGAACAAGCTTGGGTGAAAGATTAGGGGTTCGCTTGGGAGTCCTCACTGGTGCCTTGTAACAGCCTCCGGGCTAGGCCCAGATTCTGGAGAAGGACCTCAGAGCCTGGTCACCTGCCGTCCTGTGGCTCCTGGAGTGCTTCACCTGACAGTGTACCAGGGAGCCCTCTGTGTGCTTTTCAGTTGATTAAAGACTGCGCATTTGAAATGCATGTCTTGCACACAATGGAGTCCTCCCATCCCCGCCGATTTCTCTTACAACATCTAGGGACCTGAACTCGTGACTTTTCTGACTTGAGCTTCCTTTCCCATCCATATTATTTCTCTCACACCCCCCCCCCCCGTCATCCTTTGGCCCACCATAGGCTCCAGTAGTTTAGAGCCACATTGAACATCTGGCTCAGGGAACTTTGGTTTTGGCCACCAGCAGGGTTTTAAGGGAGCAGCTCATAGGAGTGCCCGTTCACTGTGTGGGTTACGGGGTGGTGTCTGGGTGATGGCGGGGCTGCATGGGAGTCCTGGCATCCGTCGGTCTGTGCACTTACTTAACTTACTCTCACGATTGTAGTCTCCTTGCAAATCTTTTCCGTTCTGAATTCAGATGATGCCGTGGCCCCAGCGCTGGAGACTCAGCCTCAAGGAGATGAGGAAGGTGAGCATAAGTGGGGTGGCAAGGGCAAGGGCGTGGCTGCGGAGGGCGGCAGGTGGTCGGGCAGTGGGACGGGGAGCACGTGGCCCCTTCCAGCGGCATGAGGGCACCCGCTGTTTTTCTTCTGACTTTGGAGCGAGGGGTTTTTTAAGTATTGCCACGTGCTTTCATGTAGCAGAACGCTGAGGGTTTGGTTTTTAAATCAAAATTCATGAGTCAAAATTTTTCAGGTTTGGATATTATAAAATGCTTATTTCAAAAGGTGCAATAAAGTATGCCAGTTTTCCTGTTCATATCTCACATTTTTATAAGTCATCACGACAAGGATAAATTTCCTATATTTACCTTTAATAAATTGTCCTAGGTATTTGCCATATATATAACAAATTCTCACATCAGATGCCTTAAGAATTTCAAGACAAAATACAGAGAATGAACAGTATAAATAAATCAAAGATTAAATTGTAAAATTTCATCGTGCTTCGCAACGGCACTAAGTGCTCGGCCATGTGCGCACATGCACTAATTCGCTGAGTGCTCAGAATGCCGTCCCACAGATGCGGATGCTGAGGTCGTCTGTCCACGGTCACATGGATGACACTCATCAATGGGGCGTCCGAGCACAGAGGTCTGCATCAGAGCCTCTGTTGTCAGGCACTATTCAATTTTATTTGTTAAACATTACTAAAAAAGATATGTTTCTGGAAAGGTTTAGGCAAAACTTACATTTTACACATGGTGCTTTGTATTAAATTTTTGAAGTGAGTGAAAACCCTGTATATTATATGAAGAACGATCTTCACCACACAAGGGTGTATTTATGTTCTTTGGCCTTTTTCTCAATACCCAGTTCTTTCATAGTGGGACCTGTCTGGATTCAAATAGCTTTTAAATACATGTTTGGATAAAGAATCAATATGCTAAAAATAATAGTTTAAAATGTATGTTGTTATTTCCTTTTGTCTTATGCATATAATTATTTTAACTACTTCTTTTAAAATCTACTATGTGTATTTATCTGTTATCTTGAGTTTCTGGCTTTTAGGCTAGCTGCTGAGATCTTTAATGGAAGAACTCGAGCTTTCCTGATGAATTACAAATGGTTCTCGTTGTGTTCTGGTTCACTAGATATCGCGTCACGCTACCCTACCCTTTGGACTGAACAAGTTAAAAGTCGGCAGAACAAAACCAATAAGAATTCAGGTAAGATGGGGCCCTTTGTAACGAATGATTTAATATCCAGAAAATGGTTTTATCTCCTCGAGGTTAGGTGTACAATACAAATTTGGCATTTCTAATTTTTTAAAGTCATCAAAAGAGTTATCTGTATATGCCAAACAAACTATAGTTTTAGGTATAAAAACAGAAATGGTTGTTAATAAATATTTGATTTTGACCTAGTTTCAGAGATGCCAAAACACTTGGCTAATTTAGTTTAAAAACTTCCAAATTATGTGAATTGTGTTTGCTACAAAAAAGTGTTTGACAGAACGTTTACCTTTTAAAACAGACTATCCTAACCTTTTGTAGAAAAGTAAAGGGTTGCTTCATTTTCGGTTAGTGATTTTGACTGGTTTCGTGAAAACCGATTCTTCCTGTAATTTCCGTTTAAGCGCTCAGCTGATTGCCTCTGTGTCTCCCCTTCCCTTCTCATATGAAGAAGCCATAAGTTCTCGTTGAAAGAAGGCAGCTGTGTGAGCTTAGAAGAGTTCGGCTGCTGAGGAGGCGCAGGATCAGTAGCAACGTGACTGCCCTGTGATAGCCTCCCATGACAGATTAACAAACATTCACAGGGCAGCCTTCACAGGAATGCTTCCACGTCTGTGGTTAGGTGCTTTCTTTTAAAGTGTATATTGAATAACCACTTACAAAAAAATCGAAAGGGTTATCAAAGTTTAGGATACTCGGGGTGGTTTGATTCTCTTTTCACCCACCTAGGTCCCTTATGAACACATCCCTAAAAGGATGGGGGGCTGGCCGGTGAGCTCATTTGGTCAGAGTGCAGTGTTCTAACACCGATGTCAAGGGTTCGGATCCCTATACTGGCCAGCTACCAAAAAGACCCCAAACAATGCAAAGCAAACACAAAAGATCTCTTGAGGGGACACTCCTGAGTCTTGATATGTTACCAGCTACCCCAAAGCCCCGAGGCAGACTCTGTGCGGGGGGGATGTTCACCGATTTGCAGCTGCACAGGCAGCATGGTGACGACGGGGCCGTGAAAGGGCAGTAGAGGGTCGACGCGTGTTTGTTGCGTGATTTCCGCCCCACGAGGCTCCGTGACCCCTACCTCCGGCCCCTGTATCTCAAGTGCTTATCTCCCCTTGTTACCACTAAGAATTCCTCTTCACCCTTGTTGGCCTCTGAGAGCTGAAAGGGAGAACTTCAGCTACGTGTTGTAGTTCTGACCGTCAGCTACGTGTGCACAAATGACAGGATCATTTAAACATATTTGTAGAATTAAAAATGCTCTGCCTCAGAAATGACTGTTACGGACCAGTTTGCCCTGTCGTATAGCGATAGTAACGTCTATGCTTCTCTCATGAACTTTAGAAACAGAGTTGTGCTCAATTTTGTTCTCTTTTCAAAAGTTTTCTTCTTTGATTTATTTCTGCATTACGCAAATTAGTGTGTGGGGAAATAATAAAGACGTGGTGTGTTTCAGTTCTCCTGGTGGGTCTCAGAAGCTTCTCATGGGAGAAGGAATGTGGCGGTATCTAAACTTAATTTTAGAAACAAATGCAACATCATTGTCCACAATGTCATTGGAATACACATTTTTTAAAGAAGCAAATTTAATTGTCAGTAGAAAACCATCTCAGGTTTTGGCAGATTAAGTTTCAGTTACTAATAAGCTTGTGGAAGAAGCGCATATTTAGTACACTTTTGTGTTTCACGTGTACTTGCTGTCACTAGATTTTCAAGCCTTTTAATGACCTGCCAATATTGACCTGTAAAAACTGAGCAGGCTTTTAATATTTAGTCAGACTGAAAATAATGTTCCAGGAAATTTCAGTCTATGTAAGTTACCCTACACCATAATTTGATTTAAATCAGCCTAAATGAGTAGAATACAAGGAGATGACATTGAGTCGATCTATAGACATGGGGCATAAAATTACTGGATCATATTTGTGTTTAATACCAGCCGTCCAGCTATGTGTTCTTTCTGAGGGTCTGAAGAAAGACCTAGTTGGCACTTTAAGACATGAAAAAATAGCATTTAATTTATTAACCTTTAACAATGAGATGGCAATCATAGGATTAACCTAAAGACCACAGTTGTCATTGAAATTTATACATCAGGAACGTTTTATTTGTATTTAATTTTTATTTTTAAAGGATAACTTTACTTATAATCATCTTCAGTAGACATAGGCTCATTTATTCGACACAATATAAATAATTTCTGACTTGTTTATTATTCTATATTTTTAAAAATTTGTCTAAAGAGATTAGTACTTTTTCATGTTCTTTTGTGGAAAAGGACAGATTGGAAATGCATTACTTTTTTTCTTCTGATGTTTTGTTATATCAGCTAAAAGTAGTACTTTCCCCCATGAGTTTATACCAAAATAATACAATATTAGTTTTGTTACTAAATCATATGTAGAGTATGACTGCCATGAACCACGGTGCACATAATGGGTTCACATTGTAAGCATGTGGTCAAATACACTTTGTAGCAAATAGTGACAGTCATTTTTAGAAGGGACCTTTCTTGCAAAGAAAAATAAAGTACTATGAAAATCTGCACATTGCCACTCACTAAATATTTAGTTATTAAATTAATAAAGAGTTTTACTATCGTAGTGTCCATGGGTATTCTGATAGTATCATTATTTTTTTTCTAAGACAAACTAAGTAACACAAATGAACAAAAAATAACCAAATGGATAGTTAGAAAAGAGAGATAATCCAAGTACCACTGTAGTTAATTGCTGAACTTATATTGGTTGAAATTCAATATTGAATATAAATGAAATATTCTACTGTTGGTTCATTTGGTAAGAAAACCATTACTTTCACTATGTGAATCAATATACCTTAAATAGATGAGTAAAATCTGGAGTTGCTTTTTAATTAAGAATACATCACTCAATATTTCCTGTTCATATAAAATTGAGTGCTAACTTCTTTACTGTCCTGAATATCGTTCTATTCATAGACTGTACAGAAAATGATTACACGATTTTATCACATATGAAGTTTTGTAAGTTACTGTCTTTTAATTATATAAAATTTCTCATATATCTATTTATTAAACAAGTATAAACCTCACTTGTACTCTTTCCCTGTGGCACCTCAAGTGCTTCCCAGATTTCTGATTTCCCTTAAAGCCCATCTAGAATATTAAAGAAGAGACTGCTTTGTTGTTGTTGTTGTTGTTGTTGTTGTTGAAAAAGCTACAAGGGGTCTTTAGGAAGTTCGTGGAAAGATTTGTATTATGTTTTTCTTCCATATTTCCACAAACTTTTTGAAGTATCCTCATATTAACACCATCTCAAAATAACAAGTGCTATTCACAAATTACAAAACCAATGTGCTTAGGGTTTTGCAACCCATTCATAACAAAAAGCTTTTTCTCTAGAGTAAAAGCATCAGATCATGGCATTTTGATACCAGCTGAGGGGTTCTTCCCTGCAGGACGAGGAGGCACTAATGCAGATAGAGAGTTTTCACATCACAGGTGCCATTTGCAGTCGTGGCACACGATTCATGGAAAGGAGAGCTCACGACAAACGAGTATAGCTAGTGCAAGGCCAGCTTCGTTCAGTGTTGGCAGAAAGACTATTCGGTGAGGAGAGTTAATTTAAAAATCAGCCTTAAACTGACTGTGTGTATACTTACATCTGAGTGATGTCGCTCCCCTGCAACCAGGCATCATTTCCTTTCATGGATTAAAAAAAAATGGAGAGAGAACCAGATTGCTGTCACCATGTTATTTTCAGGTGGCATAATCTTTTGCAAAACACTGGGAACCAGATGACCGCCATCATGTTGTTTTTGCTCTAAGTGCGCAGATTTCTTAAATCCATGCCGGAGAACTTGCCTCGATTTCTGTCAATTAGCTGGTCTTTCGCGGGATTCTACAGTGGGAGAATTATTCTTCCTGGCACTGAAGAGAATGTAAAAGGAGTGAAAGTAGGTGCTTGACCTCAAGAAGCTTCGATGAGAACGTTTCTGTACTAGGGACTTAGAAGTAACTCTGCAGGGCCCTGGGCGTCCTGCCCCAGGAGGAGGGGATGGACGGGGAGCTGGGCTGGGGATGGGGTGGCCTGCGCTGGTGTTGTCTCAGGCAGGAGAGGGTCCAGGACCTGCGCGTCCTGGAACCTGACTAACAGAGTAAAGTGCCAAACGTGGAACCACACTCAGGGCACTGAGCTGGCACCCAGATTTGGTGGCTGGCAGTCAACAGGCCACTCCATCTGACGCGCTGTTCTGCTGTCGTTCACCTCGACACTCCCTGCCCAGGTCCCCGCAGATCGCTGCTGAGAGTGATTAGTCACGGGGGGCAAGTTCCCGTCGTCTGCTCATCTCACTTCTGTCTGATACAGGCCCCGCCATGCCCGGCTATCTGGGGTTTTCTGTGACTCTGAGCCTCTTGGAGCAGGGGCACCTGCTCCCTTGGGCATGAGTTCTCCTCGGCATTTTTGAAAGGACCTTTCCTGTGACAACAAGGAAAAGCAAAGCTAAATGAATGCCTGATGAAGAGCAGAAATGGATCTCAGCAGCGCGGGGTGGTCTCCCAGCTCGTGTCTGTGCAGCCGGCAGGTGGCAGGCTCGGCTCTGTGCTGCCCGGTCCCGCTCCCCCTCCTGTCTACTGTCCCCTGCCGACCTCAGACGTTTTCCTCTTTGATTGGACGTCTTCTTTCCTGCCTCCACAAGACCTGTACTCACTAGCGGATGAAGACGAGAGACCCAGCGGTTGGTGACATGTCAGAGAAACTTGCCTGCTGGTGTGTGCACCCCTCTCCCCAAATATCAGAGCTCCAGGGGTCCAGGGTCCTCTGGTGACTGACGTCGGGGGCGGCAGGGCTGCTGCAACACGTGGCTCCTCAGCCTCACGCAGCTGCCACTCTCCTTCTGGTCCCGGCGGTGGCACTTCTGACTGCCCCCTTCCCGCGGTGCTCCCGAGGGAGTGTGGCCCAGCAGCTGGGCGGGCGTCTTCGCCCATGGAGAGTGCCCCATCTGATGCTTCACCTCTAGAGGGCAGAGGGCCCCGGGAGCTTCGTCTTCTGCTGTTCTTCCTGAGCCTGGTCACACGCTACCCGGAGACTTCCAAAGCCTGAGGCAGCACCACGTGCGTCCCGTGTGTCCGCTTGGCGGGCCGTGGTGCCCGGTCGTGTGGTTGAAGGAATGTGTGGGTGTGACTAACACTTAAATCCGTAGACTCTGAGTCCAGCTGGTCACCCCACATGCTGGGGGTGCAGGGGAGTCATAGAAGGACACAACATGCCAATCTGGGGTCTCAGCATGGGGAGTGGAGGTGGCTGAGCTCTTTGCTGCCTATAGCTTGGGCACCCCACATGGACAATGAAGTGTTCCAGAGGGTCTGATGCTAGTGAAGGGAAGGAGGTGCGACTAGGGCCAGGGTCCCCTCCAGGGGGTCAGAAGGGAAGGTGTGGCTCACAGCATGTGAGGAGAAGGGGCAGTGTGACTTTTCTCTGTGAGGAGGCTGCATGCAGACATTTCTGTCTGCTGACCCCTAAACATGAGCATGGTGACCTAGGTGGACACGTCTGGGTCTGCTGGATGTGTGCTGCATTACGTTTCCTTCCTACTGGGGACACCATGGGGTTGGAAACAGCCATGGTGAGCAGGGCCAGCCTCTTCATGGCCAGCTTCACAGCCAGTGGTGGTTTGGGACCGCCGAGGTTCTCCCTCGCTCTGCACCCCGGGTCAGGGTGCTTCACCATCAGGACTGGACAGGCAGGGCACTGACCCGGGACCCAGCACACTCGGCCGGCCCATCTGCCCCACCCTGGCAGAAGCTGCTGCCCATGGTCACCTGCGGGCACCTGATGAGGCTGAAGCTTTTTGTCACAGGCTCACAAGCAGGTGCAGCTTTGCAGATAGTGTGGAATCTGGGCACTTAGTTACTTATTTTAAATCTGAAGTTGGCGATGTGGCACGTCTGGTCTCCCTCCCTCCCGGCCCTTCGTGTGTTCCTCTGGGGCCAGAGGCAGCGCTCAAGAGACCTCCCGGGGAGAGCGCCTGTCAGGGCACAGGACACGTGCCTCGTCCACTCCGGTGACCCTCCTGCTTTGCTGGCCTTTGCATTTACCGTCTTTTAAACTTTGCATGCGAGCGGGAGGAAACATGGAGGGCCCAGTTTTGTCATCTGTGAAAACCCTCCTCCTGCTTGGGAGAAAAATGTGCCTCCCTCCGCAAACCACTAAAAAGAGCTCTGTTTTATGTCCACGGAGATACCCTTGATGTTTGGAACGTCCCACAGTTTTATGGAACCCCTCAGTGGAAATATTTTTCTGCTTTATTCAGGGTTGATAATTTTTGTTTTATTGCACATATTAAAATTAGTGCCAAAAGATAATTATCTTTTGATTCTGCTTTAAATCACGCTAAATTGCATTCCCTAGGGGAAGATAATATAAATTATGTTTTCTGTTTTCATTTCTAAGCTTTTCCTTTTCATTCTGTTTTTCAAACATAACATTACAAAACATCAAAATACAAATTAGATTCTTAAATTATAAAGTTTTGGTCATTTGAAGAGATGAAAATATTACAATAAATCAAATAAACCCTCTTAAGTGTAGACTGTAAAAGTATATTATTTAAAAACATTAATCAATCTACCTAAAATATGCATAACTGAATTTATCCAATTTTCCTAATTATACAAGGGGGTTTTAATTTTAATCATATTTAATTTTCAGATTTCAATACCCACTCAAACTGTGGTTAAATAATCAGGATGCAGCATTTCAACATAAGTACAGAAAGTGATAATGAAAGCAAGCAGATTACATCTAAGCTGGTTGAGAACACACACCAGCACATATGTACATGTTAGGCCTCTGCGCTATCACCACGCAAGGAAGTATACTTGACTGATACTTTATTCTCTGACTGTAAATGAGATTCAATTCACCATTGAATAGTGAGGTAGGATATGGTTTCCTTTATAGAAACATAGCTACAGTTCACAGAACACACACACACACACACACACACACACATATATAGGGTATACATACAATGTGTATAATGTATACATAAAATGCTTATAATGCATCAGACATGGTACTAAGTGTTTTAATGCATAATATAACCTAATTCTTAAAATAGCCCTGTGAACTTGGGGTTGCCTTCTCACAGGTAAGTACATTTTTCAGATCCGCTCCTTGGCTGAGCCTGGGGTTTAGCCCAGACCTGTGATTCTGGCTCCCTCCTGCTGCCTGCAGGTAGGCAGGCACGTTCAGTTCCACAGCCGGTGGCCTGGCCGCCCTGCAGGTGTATCTGCAGCGACCGTATTGAGAAGGGCTCAGTTGTACACATACCTGTGGACGCATCTGTCCCAAGTGCCTGCCGACCAGCGAGGCTGTGCTTCGGGAGGGGAGATGGCCCCAGAAGTGACCTTCTGGCAAATAGCTCCAGGCAGAAGCTCACCACAGACACAGGGACGGGGCTTCACATGTGAGAAGCAGGACAAAGAGCATCTTCAGTCAGGAACCCCCAAGCAAAACCACGTCTCCCTCCTTGTATAACCCAGGAAGGATGGCTTTGGATTGAGGGCAGGAGGGAGTGGTAGGCACCTGCACGTTGACAAGGCGCATCAGGACGCACGAGATCCAGAACACTGCCTTTCCTGCACGTGGGAATCCAGTGGACTGAACGGATCTCAGGCGTGTATGCTCCTTCCCCCGTGTGCCGTCTGTCTCGTGGAGCCTTTCGGCACACAGGAATTGTGGCCGCCGCTGCTTAGAGCCCAACGTGGACCCTGGAAAGCACAGAGGGTGTTCATTGTTTGGAGGACTCTGGGATGATTCTCAACTTTCGCTGTGCAATCCTGATCGAGGCATTTCGCTTCCCTGAGTTTCAGCATCTCATCTTAAAAATGGTAATGATAAGACTGACCTCACAGGGAAGCCCCCAGTACTCAGGCCAGTTGCATCCATCTGTGTCCAGTCCGTATATAGGAATGGAATTAACCTCCAGCTGTGCACATCTGAGATCAGTACTGGACTTTGCAAATAACGAGGATTCTGGATATTTCTTGAGAATCTTCTCTGTGTGAGTTTGTTGCAAAAGTAACAAAGTTTTGGAGCATCCATCTCCTGGAAGTTACAATGACAGGACACGTGTGCTGAGTGTCCGTGGCCATACCACCCAGAACATGCCCAATCTCGTCTAATACACGCACTGAGAAAAAATTCGCCAGTTGCAATAAAATTCGTGGGGTCGTTTTGAGTGCTGAGTTGGTTTGAAGTATGAACTGGCTGACATGTCTCCTTTGCTTTTCTCACTTAAGAATGAAACTTAATAGAACAGATTTCACAGGGACTCTGTGTCTTTGGCCTGCCCATCAGTTAGCTCGAAGACTAAATGAGAGTTGATGTGGTCCGTCAATAACGGAAGGTCATTTTGCAAATGAGACCAGAATCCCTGCCTCCACCTGTACGGACAGCAGCAGCAGGGGTCTCCACCGATGGCCCCTTCTCTAAACATGTCTCGTCTTGCAGAGAGCCACTCTGTCACCAGCTGTGAGCAATGCACAGTTATGTCAGGTGGTTAGTGAAGAAGTTTACCAGCCCTTCCTCCTTCTGAATAGAAGAAAGTTCACGAAGCTGATGAAAACGTCTGTCTGTACTGCTCACCCTTGAGCCCTGCTGACTGCCGAGGGCCTCTGCAAGGCGTGGCCCATCACCACAGTTGCGCTGAACTGGATGGCTGCGCTGTGAGTTGAAAGACATGTCAGTGCATCGCTAAGGAACTTGACTCACTCCCCAGGAGCGCGGTGTGTGTGTGTGTGCACGCGTGCATGTGTGTAACCAAACACATGTTCAGCCATTGCGTCGACCTAAACAGACACCACCTGCGTGTTTCCAGCAGTTCCCTGCAGGTTCTGTGACCTCCTCGGCTCTCTCCACCCTGTCTGTCCTCCATCCCCTTCGATACACCACATCCTCCATCTCTGTCCCCGTAAACCCTGGTACACAAGTGTTTCTCTGAGCTTTTGCCTGAAAACCACACTAGGGACTAATGCCAAAAGGTGAAGGAAGTTCAAAAAGTTCGTGGAAAAGCCGAACTGAAAGATACTACGGAACTTTCCATGGACTTTCTGGAGGACCTGAGGCCATCAGGCGTTTCAGATGGAAAGGTAAACCAGGGAGAGGTCATTCTAAAGACATTTGGAAAATCTTACTCAGGTACACTTTCAATAACATATCTGCATTAAGACACAATATTTAAGTCATTTGAAGGTTCTCCAATCTCACAGATAGATTTGAAGATAGTATTGACATTTTCTTACACTCTCGGATCGTCTGGTGTCCGCCGGGCCGGGCCGCTGCGAGGGAAGGGCGGTTTTCACGCAGTCCTCACTTCAGGTGTGAGGAGCCGTTGTGACCCCCTTTTACATATTAAACAACACTATTCGCCTGAACCGTAGTTGAGGGTCCAAGTGACTGCCTGATGCTTCAGTTTATCTTGTATGTTTATCATGAGGGTGCGAGTTTCTGAATTTCCTGTGAGGGCTGGAGGGTAGGGTAGGTTAAACTGTTGAGAGCAGCCAGCCCGTGAGTTAGCGTCTTGTCTGGTCAGGAGGGCGCTGTTCTGCCCACGTGCGGTCCTGTCCTGGGGACTCAGAGTGGGCAGGGCTGTCCCCTGCAGCAGGGACCAGGGCCGTCTCTGCTAGTGAGACTGATGAAAAATAACATCAACAGCGACTCTGAACTGGGAAAGAATAAGAGGAAATGGTAATTTAAAAATATAAATTTTGCGTGGGATCTATTTACATTAAAAATTATTTCTTACTTATATGAAATTCAAATTTAACCTGTCATCTGTATTTTACCTGACAACGCTAAGTGTATCAAATACAATTCCCTGTGCACAATCTTGGTTTAGGAAATCTTCAGTTAGGGAAAAGTTCCTTTAGCTTTCTTCAAAAATAAAATTTGACACAGTGTATTAGTCTGTCTGGCTGCCAAAACAAAATACCACAGACTGGGCACCTTAAACAACAGAAATTCATTTTCTCACTGTTCTGGAGACTGGAAGTTCACAATCAAGGTGCAGGCAGGGTGGTTCCTTGTGAGGCTTCTCTCTTTGACTTATAGATGCCCGTCCTCTCACTGTGTCCCCATACGGCCTTTCCTGGTGTCTCTTCCTCTTCCTGTAAGGACACTGGTCATATCTGATCAGGTCCTACCCTTACGATGACCTCATTTATCCATAACTAACTCCATAAAAGTCCTATTTCTGATTACAGTCATGTTGGGGGTTAAGGCTTCAACACATTAATTTGGGGGGTATGCAATTGGGTTGTAAGGAGCAGGATAGAATCATTTCTGTCAGTGTGGCTTGGCTTTGGAGTTTTTTCATTGAAAGCAAACCCTATAAGTAAAAAGGCCCAGCATACAGGTAAAATAGACCCTGGTCTGTCCCCCATCCCTTCTCTCTGCAGCCACTCTAGGTCCAGATATTCTTCTGCTGAGAAGTTCCTTTGCCATAAGAACGATTTTGTAGCCTAACAGGTAAAGCAATCCTAGCAAAAGCCATTTGGATGTATTCTTACCAATCTGTGATACCAGTTTCTATGTTGAACTAAAATAAAATTTATTCCAGTAAATCAAATGTTGGCTAAAGACAAAAGTGAGAACTTCCCCCAAATTTAGCTGCTGCTTTCACAGCCACAGATATTTTATATAAAATGGTTATTTCTAATTAGTGATTATTATTATTTTTATGAAAACCAGCTAAGTACAGTTCATATTAACTAAGACTAAAAAGTGTGTGTTTCTATGAAGCCACAGCAATGTGTCTGTCCCTTTTGCCAGTGGGGACGTTTCTTTCAAATGTTCTTGGTGCCACCTAAGCATGCCCTTGAGTGTTGATCCACAGCTGCAGGGTCTCTGATGAAGAACATGATTCCAGTGCAATTTCCAGTGATGCATACTACATAAAGCACGTCACAGCAAAGATTTTATAACGAGTCCATGTACCAGGTGATTTACCTTTGATGTGTACATTTGTGGATTTAACATGTTTTCAAAACTGAAATTTTTAGCTAAGCACAAAAGCATCAGAGGAATTTTCAGCCTTTATTATTAATGCCTTAACCCTTCTAAGGCAGAATTAGACGTTGCAAATTGTGGGGTTTGTGGTACGTGCAACTCACCGGAAGACTCACATGACTATTAGATGAATGGTTTGGGAAGACATTGTAGGAAAGTCTGAATGACACACCAGCCAATAGAAGAGATCCGGTATCTTTATTTATAATTAAATCCCAGACTAAAAGACACTCTCTCCAACCTTGTGGTTTTATTGCTCATAACTTTTTGAATTCAACTTGGGAAATAAATTTTCCAAAATCACTCTTAACTAAAAGGCATTTTTTCTCTTTTGTTTGGAAACTTGGAAATAAGTTTGTCCTTCTGTTTTGGTGTGACTCTACATCAAGAAGAACAAGATACTTTCTTTTTTAGAGGCAATTTTTAAAACTAAAAAAAAAATTAGAAAAGTTTCTTTAAAATGCTTGGTTGGGAAGAGAGATTTTATTAGCTCAAGATTTAAAAAAAATATTTTAAGCACTTTTCAATGATTATGTTTTCTCATGAGTGCTAAAATATTTATCTAAAGCCATTGCTTTGGTTTATGAAATAGCAATGTGTTTAACCAAACTTCATGATAAGTGAAATTATGGCTGTGTAAGACACCCCAGGTTGAAGAAGATGCTGGTAAATAAATTACTAAATGTATTTCTCTTTGTGTCGCCTGGCCTCTATGTTTAAAAATTACTTCCTTTTATCCTTTTTGTTCCTTTTTATAATTTGTACAGCTGTGTTGAACAGCTAGTAGATGCTTAATAAAATACTGAATACTCACGAGTTTCCTATGTATCTTGTAATGTTTTTAGCTATTTTTAGTTGTGACAAAGTGAAGATTTAGAGTTTTGAGCAATGAAATCATGGGGAGAAGCCAGAATGATTTAAGGGACTAGAGACTTTGATTAGCTCAAATAGCAGTTGCATGGGGATAAGTACGTAGCCATGCTAGGAGCCTAAGTGGTATGAATCAGTCTCTGGTATTAGAATTTAACTTTTGATGCCTTTTCCTCAGGTTTGGAACAGTATTTTATTTTATATTTGATAGACTTTATTTTTAGAGCTCTTTTAGGCTTATAGAAAAATTGTGCAGAAAACAGAGTTCCCACAAACCACCTTACCACCCCTACCCTTCACCTGTTTCTCCTGCAATTAACATCTTGCATTCCTGTGCTACCTTTGTTACAACTGATGAGCCAATATTGATACATCATTACTTACCAACTTCCACCGTTTACATCTGGTAGTTCACTCTTGGTGCTGTACGTTCCACGGTCTTGACAAGTGTGTAATGACCTGCATCCACCATCACAGTGTCATGCAGAGAAGTTCCACTGCCCCAAAAGTCTTCTGTGGACTTCCGAATAGTCCACTATTCATGCCTGCCTCGCACATCCCAACCTCTGGTGACCACTGATCTCATTGTCTCCCTCATTTCGCCTTTTCTTGAATGTCACATAGTTGGAATCGTACAGTATGCAGTCTTTTCATGGATTGACAGCTCATTTTTCTTTAGCACTACCCAATATTCCATTCTCTGCACGTAGCACAGTTTATCTACCTTTTGAAAGACATTTTGGTTGCTTCCAACTTTTGGCAATTATGAATCAAGTTGCTATAAACATTCATATACAGGATTTGTGGACGTGAGGTTTCAACCCATTTGGCTAAATACCTAGGAACAGGATCGCTGGATGTTATGACTGTGCTCAGCTTCATGAGAAGCTGCCCGACTGTCTTCCCGAATGGCTGCACCGTTTTGCATCCCCTTCAGCAGTGAAGGAGAGTTTCCTGTTGCTCCATACCTCACCTGAACTTGGTGTTTTTAGATTTGAGCCTAACAGGTATGTGTGGTGTCTTGTTATTGTTTTAATTGCAATCTCCTGATGGCTTATGATATGGCCTATCTTTCCAAGTGCTTATTTGACATTTGCACGTCTTGTTTGGCGAGGTGTCTGTTCAGGTTTACAGCTGTTTTAGGTTTATAGGAAAATTGTGCCAACTTCCTAATGTTAGCCACTGTCTAATTGATTAAATGGTTATTTTCTCATCATTGAGTTTTAAGTGTTCCTTGTATATTTGGGGCATGTCTTTTATCAGATATGTGTTTTGTAAATATTTTCTCCTTGTCTGAGGCTTGTCTCTTTAATCTTTTAACTGTATCTTGAGCAGAAATTTTCAATTTTAATGAAATACAGCTTACCAATTATTTTTTTCGTGGATTGTGCATTTGATGTATCTAAAAAGTCATCACCAAATGCAAGGTCATCTAAATCTCTTATGTTATCTTCTAAAAGTTATACTGTTTTGCATTTTACACTTAGGCCCACGATCAATTTTGAGTTAATTTTGGGGAAGTGTGTAAGTTCTGTGTCTAGATTCATTTTTTTTCTTCTTTTTGCATGTGGATGTCCAGTTGTTCCAGCACCAGTTGTGAAAATACTGTGCTTTCTCCATTGAATCACCTTTGCTCTGTGTGAAAGATCAGTTGACTATATTTGTGTGAGCCTATTTCTGGGGTCTGGAACGGTTTTAAAACTTGTAAGTATTCAGAAATTGGCCATGGGATGAGTGGCTGCCTGGGAGTAGAATTAGAAGTAAGAGACTGAGAAATTAGATATTGTACAAGAAGGCATTGAAAGAGATGCAACTTCTTGTCAAGGAATCTTGACAGAATTATCAGATCTGGTCACAGGTGCTTACCATGAATTCTCAACTCCTAGCTGGGAGGAAGCCAATTTTTCACAGTACTATATCATATATGGGTTATATTTCTGCTCCTTTGAGAAGTTCCCCTCTTTGACAGAAAAACAGAGACACTGAGGAAAGTTCTATGGGAGGAGGGTTTGGAACATCTTTACTGGGTGTTGTTTCTAAAAAGATGTTTGGGACTTTTACAAATCTGGGAGACATGCCCCAAATAATGCGAAAATGAATATGTAAAAAGAAAATTAGAAGAAACGGGAAAATTGAAGGTAACATAATTTTAATTACTAAGAAAGGCATTTTAAGCAGTTTGTCATGGATGGAAAAGGGAGAAATATCTCTACTCCTTGCATTTACTGCTGTTTTATACACTTGTTTTGGAGAACAGTGTGTTTTTTTAAAAGTCTTCTTTTCTCTATTCATTTCTTCATCTTTTGCAAGAGCATGTAACTTATGATGAAGCTTGTCACTGATGGAGCGGTAACTGTCTGAGCTGTACAGGGACTATCTTTGAAAGAGGACTAACTAAGGTCTCAGATTCCACACACCTTTCTGCAACACTGGGGCACAAAGCAAGACACTTGCTGTTGTGTAGCAACAACTCACTTTTGTTGTTATACCCACCAACATCTGAGAGTTGGCTCTGCCAGGGTACAAATGTCCCTGTGCTTAGAATAGCAATTGAAAACATCTTTTTGCTCAGTACGAAATTCATAAATGTTTATTGCAGGAAATATTAGCAAGCAAGAAAAACAAAATAAATATCTTGTAAACTCACAATGCAGAGACACCTCACAGTGCATACTCTGGTGGGTATGTCGTATCCCATCAGGCATGTGCTAATACCATCTTCTTTTGTACTTTATAGTATAACACAAGCATTTTTCCATGTCATCAAATGTTATTTCACAGCAGCATTTCTTAAAGTGTGGTCCATACATAACCATTTCAACTTAATGGAAAAACACGGTGTCCTGGGCACTCTCTGCGGAATCTGCATCTTGTCAGATGGAGCACAGGAATTTTTAAGTTGTAATAAGTCCTCCAGATGATTCTTATGCATAGTAATATTTGTGATACTTTTATACAACATTATTTTTATGATTTTATTTTACACCACTGTATGATATAAGAGTTTACTGAACCCATTTCTTAGGAGCAGATTTTTATACCGTATTTAGTATTTTGGTATTATAAACAATTCTATGAGGGATAAGTTAGTGATTATGTCCTGGGATTAATTTCCTGAGGGCTACTGGAAGCCCTGGGCTGAAGGCAGTGCATGTATCTGAAGCTTTGGACGCTCCTGTGTTTGCTTGTTAAACACGAGGCTCCCCTCTTCACGTCATTGCTCCAGGTGCTGGGGCCAGAGCTGCGTGAACTTGAGTGTGCAGCCGAATCACCTGGGGGTTACCTGCACATGGAAGGCAGGGGCCAGGCTCCAGAGTGCTGGGGTGGGGCAGGTGGGCGTGCAGACCCTCCAAGGGCTTGCAAGCCTGGTCTCTGTGGGATGGTGGGGGTCAGGGACAGTGCTCAGAGGAATGTGGCCCACACTTGTACGTGTCATAGATGAGGAGGTCACTTATAGCCCCAGCAGCCATGGGAGAGCATGTGTTCCCACCAGGTGAGGGTGGAGATGTTTCGGCATGAGTGCCATCACGGACGTGAAAACCTGCCCGGACACCTTCAGGGAAGGTGAGGAGAGATGCTTGCTGGTAACGTTCCAGCTGCAGAGTCGTTAGAGCTTCCATCTGCTCCTGCAGCACCCGGGCACTCTGCTGGAGTTGTGGGAGGAACGTGCCATGCGTCGCGGGTGGGTGGCCCCCTGTGTGAAGCCACAGACAAGATGCAGGTGTCGCCATCACCGCTAGCCCCGCTGCTCTGACCTCTGACCCCCTGAACTCTGTAAGATTTGCACATGCCACACTGGTGCTTCTCCCGACAGCCAGGAGGTCGTTTTTCCAAATCAAAACCAGCCCCTAAATGTAACATACGTGTGTAGGGCTGTGCGAAGGACACGGGCCGCCCTGTGTAAACCAGAACAAAAACGTTGCCTTATTAGGTGGCTTCATGCTGGGGGTGCCGTTCTCTGTGGCGTTGATAATCTGTACAAATTAAATATTTATAATCTGTTCTATTTGAACGCTTCTGCCAAAACATTGCTTTAGGTTTTTCTCCTCTTGTCAGGAAGCGCATCAAACTACACGTGATCCTCACGTCTAGGGGGACCGACGGGGCGTGTTTATGGGACATACGCTGAGCAGAGCTATGGGAAGGGTGGGTCACACCCCCCCCAGTGTCAACTTTCACAGGATATGGTCCCCCCTGAGCCACTTGTATTTGCAGCTAAACATTTAAAGACAGTTATTCTGTGGCTTAAAATTATAGTAGATTCAGGTTATAAAATGAGCATTAAATATGCTCGTTTTTGATACATCTTTCACAATAATTTTTCCCTCCGTAGCTTTCTCTGCCTCCTCATGAAGTCTTATGTGGAGATATGTGTGATTATTTATGGACACACTAAATACTGTTGGGAATGTGAGTTTGCGTTCAGCAGCTCGGTGGGTGTGGAGCCTCCTCTGGACAGGACCTGGGGACTCTGCCAGTGGCCTGGATAAGGAGGGCACCGGGGAGCTCTCCCTGTGCCTCCGCAGTGGGGAGGTGGACAACTTCTCATGGGGCTGGGTGTCCTTGTGAAGCCTGAAGGCAGAGCCACGCCCAGGGCCTGTCACTGTCACAGAAAGGAAAACGCGAGCAGACCATGTGCGGTGGCTGTAAACACCTGAGAGATGAAGGACAGTCCTGCACAGCACGGACCACGGGACGGGCTGCACCTGGCTTGGTCCTGTTCAGGATCGCAGAGCTCAGCCCGCTGCAACGACTCCCCGTCCAGCACAGACGCCCGATGCCGTGGCGGTCGCTCTGTCCCTTCCTCAGGATCGTGCTCGAGCAGGGTGACTGTGGACCTTCACGCTCTCAGGCTGCCGGGTGGGGCCCGGCACAGCCACTGTTGGCCAGGCACAGGCAACGGCGGCCGGCTGTTGAGCACGAGCCCATGTGCCCGGCTGTCCCTGCTGGCCCTGAGCCTTGGTAGGGTGGTTGTCATTCCTACCTTCACTTCCTGCCCTGCCAAGTGGGGACCGTGATGTACCAAAGTCGCACAGCTGTGTGAGCACCCCGCGAGGCCCATGCTAGCAGCCTGGAGTACCACCAATGTGACAGAGATTTACTGTCATTTGAGATGCCACCATGTGCTCAGTTAAAATATACGCACTCATCCTCAAATAATCTAAGTTTATGGTCTAATTCGGCAGTTCTCAAACATTTTGGCATAAGAATCCTTTTATACTCTTAAGACTTATTCAGGATCCGAAGAGCTCTTCTTACCATGGCCATTGATGTTCATGGACAGCATCAGTGCTGAGGATTTTGCACACCAGGAAACAACCTGTCAGGCACCTGGTCGTTGATTTCATCACCGTCGCGCACACCCAGGCTCCCACACTTGTGAGTGTGAGAAGGTGAAGAATACCCTGATAATTTATAAAAGTGGTTCTGACTGCACGGATCTCCTGAAAGGACCAAGGTAACCCCAGGGATCCCTGGACCACACTTTGACAGCTGCTGGTCTGATCGTAGGGACCCGAAACAGACGTATCACAGGCAAATCAACTAGCTCATCCTCTACGAAATCCCCTAGGATGACAGGGGAAAAAAATGGAAGAATTCTAAGTGCAATGGGATTAGGAAAAGTTTCACAGAAGAAGTAGGACAGAAGTAAATAGAGGGTTTCTTTGACAACATCACTTGTGTTCACAGGTCACCAGCCTGAGACCCGTCTTTGACCCAAACATACAGAACAATTTATGTCCCTAGTTAGCACTTTGCTTCTCAGTGTCAAACATCTATGCTCAGGTTATTTGGATTTTTCCCCAAAAGCATGCATGGGAACTCATATCTGGAGAATGAAGGGCTCATTCTGGAGGTTTTCTGAAAAGTAAGTACCTCTGGAAGGTGAATTCAAGCAACCGGAGGTTTGAAATGGCCATTTGCCTATTGAAACCCATCCACATTTCACAAAAACATCTTAAGGCCCAAGTTCAACCACGACACCTTTTTACATGTAAGAAATGTCTCTCTGCTTCTAACTTCTTTAAGCAATTGCTGTGCTGAAATTCATGACGTTTGCTTCTTTCCCTCTTGCCTCAATTATAGAAAATGTTCTGCTTTCAATTGTGATGGTTATTTTGGGTCCAGTGATCAGGCTGAAACTGATTGGAAAATATCAGAACTTCTCCATGTGGCCAGTCTGCATGGAAAATACGCTATAGATCAGCCCCAGCCTTGCTCAGACGTTCAGTGGTTCTCCCAGGTGAGAGGATCCTCGTCCTGGACTGTCCTACCTTGTCCAGTTTCATCTTCATGAGGCTCACTCTCTTACAAATATAGTTCAGGTGCAAGCGCACCTCAGCCTCGGGCCAGCACATTTATGGAACGCTGGCTGAGACCAGACAGCGATATGGACATCTGGAGGTGGTCACGCCATGTCTCTAAGCTGATCCAGGACTGAGGTCTGGCTTCTGGAAAGACCTGCCCTGGTCACAGCTGGCCCCTTTCTAAGTTTTTGGTTCCTAAAAAATTGGAAGCAGCATCAACTCTGGAGTTTGAAAACTTGAATTGTGTCCTGTGTCTCCTACGTCTGTGTTTTCAGGGGTAAAATGTGGGTGGTTGTAACACCTACACCACAGGTGATTAGGATTGCCTGAGAGAAATGCTGACGTGGTGTTGGAAGCCTGGGCGCTGGGTGCGAGGGCCTGCTCCCGACAGCGGCTCTGCAGGGTGGGCGGGGAAGCTGGGTCCGGCCGTGCAATCCTTCTGTGCATTGCGTCCTCCCCTGCAAAACAGTGACTCATGAGCTGGGCATCTAGTTAGGTAGCTCATGGAAGGTGATCTGAATAGTGCCTGGCACATACTTCAGGAAATGTTAGCAGTTATAATGAATGAGGTCATGAATGGGAGGTTATTAATGGTGAAATTGTTGTAGAAATGTTACTTTGTTTTCTTTAAACTCTGTAGAAGCAGGAGACTGGTGTAGAGGATCTCTCAGGTCCTTCTGCTGTAATTTTATTTGAGCCTGTTCATCTCTGAACAATTTTCTTGCAAATATAGCACATACCTTCCCTCTATTCCCCTTTGTACAAGACAGCAGTCTTGGTTCAGGGCTGGACGCTTACAGGCTCCTTTTAGAAACGACAATTTCTCCCAAGAACAAAAATGACTCCATTGCGGTGTTTCCAAGAAGGGAGAAGAATCTCACCCCGGGACTGAATCACTTCTTGTAACACCAAATGGTTTTGTCCTAAAGTAGCTGCTTTCTAACATCATTTCATGAGTCTGTTGAGTCCCATCTCAGCAGAGCACCTGCAACAATGAGTGGGAGGTAGTGAAGAGTTTCAGGGCGTGATTGCCAAGTGTTTGCAGTATCTTTTCTTCCTTGTTGTGAAGGCTAAAGACGTCTATGTAGAGATCACCCCGTCCTAGAATAAGTTGCAGGGTTGGCACCTCTGACATTCGTGCCTTTCCCCACCCACTGCAGGAAAGGCTAATGGGCATCGATTGTGGGTTTTCATCCAGTTCTCTCAATAATGTGCACGCGGGGCTGTTCTCTCCTCCTACAGCTAGAGAGACAGGCTCTAAGGGTCAACCTAAGAGTACATGGTCAGTGAGACTTGAAACCAGGTTTGCCTCGTTCCCAAGTCATGGCGTGTCCAGCTCACTGGGCTGGGTGGTGTGGTGCAAGGTTCCCAAACATCTGCTATTTGTGTCAAAATGCTGCTTTTGTTTTTCCTTAAACTCATCCCAAATTTTTAAAAAGCCACTACTTTTTCCTTTATCCACATGCAAAGTGAACTATTTTGAAGAAATGTGCCCACCTCTGGCTACTGGCTTGTACCATCACAGTATATTCTAATGTAGGTGTCACTGTCAGTGGTATTTGTGAAACCACTGGAGTTAATGCGGGGCTTTTTTAGAAAAATGGAAAGTATTCCAATTCTTTTTGTAAGGCATCCAGACATAAAATCAGACTACTTTCCTTAACTTCTTTTAAATAGAATCAGTCTCCTAATTGTGTAGAATTTTAAGAAAAAAAAAAAGTAACATTTTACAGCACAATTGTGTGTGTACACTTTGCTCGTTCCTGGTCTCATGTGTAAATAGAAAAGATGGCTCAGTGGCTGTCCTCAGGACCACAGGTGAGGAATATTGCACTCACTAGTAGCAAAGTATCAGGAAGTTTGATAAGCAGCAGCAGAAGTTCTTGAGTTGGGCAGAGCCACCTGCTGGGGCTTGCTGAGCCCTTGCGGTGGTGGGTATGAGGGGGCAGCCCTGTGGTGGGCACGCGGTGCTGGAGGCCCTGGGGGTCCAGTTTTGGGGAGGGAGGGGGTTCAGGAAGCGCTGTGGAGAATTAGACTAAATGAGGCAAAGGAGAGAATGGAACAAAGAGTAACTTGGAATCGAGTTTTCAGGAGTGATGCTGGTGCTGTTTTCACTGGCAGCAAAGGTAGCTTTTGACATGTGGGTCCCTCTGCAGATACTGGGGACATAGGAAAGACACAGAGTGAGACGTTGGCAGGGTGGGTTTGGGGAGGCATTCCCCACCAAGGGGCTGTAAGATGCCCTCGGAGGTGGCTCGTCTTTGTCCCGGCTGAAGACGCTGTTTCCGCTCCTTTCTCAGGGGTCCAGGACTCACGTTTCAGTTGGAATAACTTATAGATGGACAGTGTGTCTAAGTCTGGATCTGTTGCTGTGGGAAATAAACACGGGAAGAAGTAAATCAGAGAGGACACCTGTGCTTGTTATTTTCTTTCTGAAGAAACTGGATACATGCATTTTAGCCAAACCTTTATTTTTTGGAAATATATATTTGACTATGTGCTTCCATAGCATCTAATTTGCCATTTCTTGAGTTCCTAGAGGACTGCTGCTCAGCTCTGAACAGCGTGAGGTGGGAGTCAGCCCACGGGCTGTGAGGGTCAGGGGTCAGCCCATGGGCTGTGAGGGTCGGGGGTCAGCACATGGGCTGTGAGGGTCAGAGGTCAGCACATGGGCTGTGAGGGTCGGAGGTCAGCACATGGGCTGTGAGGGTCGAGGATCAGCACATGGGCTGTGAGGGGCAGGGGTCAGCCCATGGGCTGTGAGGGTCGAGGGTCTTCCTTTGGTGCCACTGGGTTTTTGACAATGTAATCATTACACAGTAATCGACGTGTGAGCATCCGCAGCTGGAAGCCACCCTGATAAGAGGGGACAACAGTTATTGATAGTGGACAGATCTGTGGACACACTTACCCGTATATTTAGGTTGGATGGAGTGATGTGGGCAGTCCTGCTGGAAAGTCCCCGCTCCACCTCGGGCCCCGCAGCCTCGAAGCCATCCCAGGTCCTTCCTCCCAGATCCAGGGCCTCTGCATACAGGAGGCCCCGCTGGGCAGAGGCAGGCTGTCCTCATGGGCTGGCATCTGCAGCTCCTGCAGCCTCAGCGCCAAGTCTCTTTTGTCCAGAGGCCTTCTCAGACCACCCTGTGCAAAGCAGCGTATCCCCGCCTCCCCCCCAAATAGCCAGGGCTACGTGCTCCACTTCACGGAGTCCTGCCTGAGATGGTCTTGTTCGCTTCTTTGCTTAATGGTTTATTTCCTGTTTTCTTTACTAAAACTCAGGCTCCAGGGGGCGAGGAACTTTCTCGGTCTTGCTTGTCCCCATACCCCTGGCTGCAGGCACATAGCAGGAGCTCAGTTCGCAGTTATTGCTGAACGAATCCTGCAGATCTATTTTAGAGAAGATTTTCTGTATGTTACAGCTCTGTGGTCTCAGAAGATCCTGCTAACAGCAGTTATAAGTGGAAAAATGTTAAATTGTCATTAACTGTGGCTGCTTTGCTGTGACTGTGGGTGAGGACGTGCACAAGTTCTGAGTCATGCAGAGGGTTCTGATGACAGGCTGGAGGAAGGAGAGGTGCGGGGCGCACGCTTGGGAAGGAGGATTTGAGGAGGAACTGGGAGGCCAATGAAATGACAGCGTAAGAGAAATGGAGGCTGGCATTGAGGACAGGAACTGGCAAGGATCCACACGAGAGGCGGGATCGCTAAGGGCTGACTTTCAGCCATTTGAACATGGCGTGGGCCGGCCCTGGGGACGGGGCACCGGGAACCTGGTCGGACTGCTCCTGTGAAGTGGATGGGGACCAAACACTGTCGCCTCAGCTGTCCAGAGACGAGTCGTTATCTCCGTGTGAGAAGAATGTCCTTACACTGTGCCTGGACTGAGAGAGAGACTGACAATGTGCCCGGGATTTAGAGGTCAATGAGCATTTACAAGAATATGGATCAGATGATCAGAAGTGGCGAGGAAGACGTCCGCACAAAGGGCCCTCCCCGGACAGCTTCAGGGCCTGGCATTGCGGTTTCCATTTCTGATCTGAGTGTAACCCACTCTTTTTACGGGAACATGTGTCCCCTTCTGGTCCCCCTGTCCCTCAAGTGCTCCCCTCCCGCGCCCTCTCTGAGGCTCCCTTCTGCAGAAGGCTTTGTGGAAATGGCTGAGGTCAAGGACTTTCCACCCTTTTGAACACAAAGAGCCATGTTACTTACCTTTTTAAAACATTTATTATTGTTTGCTTGTTCTTACTTCAAAAGTAATTCGTGCTAGTTGTGGAAATTTTGGAGAACACAGGTAGAAAGAAAAAAGACTAAGTAACCGCAACATTCGGGTGTAGCTGCTCTGGAAGAGTTGCTTACGGTGTAGACAGTGGAGCTGTGGTGAACTCAATTCAAATCCCGTCTCGGCCGCTCAGTACCCGCATGGCCTGGACGGAGAAAGTTACTCGACTGCTCTGATTCAGTCGCCTCATTTGTAAATGATGACAATAATCCTACCTCACAGAATTCATGCACAGTTAAATAAGCTGGCACGTAGAAAGGATTTAGCAATCAGCACCCGCTAAACGTCGTCTGTCAGTCTCCACCCTCTGCCGTGTGTGAAACACATATGCTCATTTAAAAGTGGAATCCTACTGAACAAACTGCTGATTGTTCTATCCCTGAGATATTTTAAAACGTGAAATCCCTTTTAGACCTCAAAATACTTTACGGACCTCGCCTATAGGTGGCAGTTATACTTTTAGTAGCCTCTAGCTAAGAAGATATGTCTATTATCCTTCTCTCCAGTATTAAAAATAATTTATATTTTATGAACCCCAGTAGCATTTACGTTCATTTTGAAACTCGCAGGACAGATGTGTGAGAGGCACGTTTATTCAGCAAGCTGACAAGGTCCACGAACTCGGACCAGTAGGTGAGCTGGGGACCCTCGGCCCACTGAGCAGCAGTGCTCTGCACCTGTGCTGTGGCATTTCATCATTTTTTGCCTTGCACCATTGTCTGCATATTTTTATCTTGGTTTATTAATGTTTGCATTATTTGTTATTTTATATTGTATGGGTCTTGTAGCCTCAGATTGGCTAAGGCCATCATTATCCTTGGCAGCGACTAAAGACATAGTCTTGATCTGCTCTTTTGTTTAGAAGCCTGCTACCAGTGTTTTAAAACACAAATACGATCACGGCACTCTTAAAACTCCTTACGTGGCTTCCTGTTGCATGTGGAAATTCCTTGCCCTGGCCCAGGCATGGTCTGGCCCAGCTGCCCTCAGCTCCATTTCCTGTCATGGACTTTCCCTGTCCTGCCTCTTCCCCAGGCTCTGCCTGTGCCTCCTACACGGGGTTGCTGGACAGAGACCTGCTCAGTGAAGACATCAGTTCATGGAATGCACCTGTATGAGTCTGTTTTCTGTCCTTATAACAGAACACCTGAAACTGGGTAATTTGTAAAGACGTGAAATTTATTTTTTACAGTTTTGGAGGCTGAGAAATGCAAGGTCCAGGTAGCACTTCTGGTGAGCACCTTCTTCCTGGTGAGGACTCTCTGCAGGTTCCCATGGAGACGCAGAGCAAGCATGCATTTAGGTGCTCACTTACTCTCTTTATAACACCCCCAGTCCATACCCATGATAACCCTTTAATCCGTGAGTGGATTAATCCATTCACGAGGACAGAGCCATTGCAATTCAGTCATCTCTTCGAGGCCCCACATTTCAAACACCATACTGGTGATTAAGTTCCACATGAGCTTGGGGGACGTTCAAACCACAGCAGCACCTTAAAGGCTGGGGCCATGTTCCACCGAGGATCGAGGATTGTGACAAACTGCCTGGAAGAGAGACAGATGGCGGTTTCATTAGGAACATTTGTTGAGAGAATTCTAGAAATGCTACATATAGATACAAAGAAAAACAGAAGATGCTGGTCTTGTGCTCTGAAGTTTAGGTGGCAAGACTGTGGTGTCCCACAGTTGTTCCTCCATAACAACAGCCTCCTGACAACGTGCCAGTGGCAACTGGCAGGGCCTGTGCTTGCTTATTGGCATCTGCCGATCTCGCAGGCTTGGCTGGAGGCTGCATGGGGTTGGGGTCTGTTCCGCACAAGTGAGAAAACCGGGGGATGTTCTTCTCAAAGTCGCTGCAGAGGCGAGGACGGCAGGTCCAAGCCTCAAGCAAGTACTGTCCCCAGCCAAGGAGCCCCTGGAACAGCAGGTTCACAGGCACAGGGAAGAACACAGCCTCCATGGGGAGACAGGAGGCAGCTGGCAGTAATGTGGTCTTCTTACTCCTGGAAAAGGGTGCAGTGGTCCTGAGTGGGGACAAGCGGAAGGGAGCGAGCATGAGGGGCCTGCATGGTGACAGCAGCAGCGGGGAACAATGCTCTTTCTGTCTTCTAGGCTGTGGCCGCAGCGGTGAGTGGGACTGGGCAGAGGCCCGGAGGGGTAAGCAGACCCTGGTCCACGCACATCAGAGCATGGGATGGGCCTTTGAAAACTGGGGGGATGGGCAGCAGAGGAAATTGGAGCAGGTCCCCGCATGCTCCCCAAGGAAAGCGAGACAGAGCACGGAGGGCAGATTGCCGCGAGATGATGCCGCATATTCCCCGTTGGACTGCATGTGAGCACTGTCTCCATGCGAGGTTTTCTTACAGAGCAGAGTCACACCGACATCGATCCAGGTCCTTTGGACGTGCACCTGCACAGATATGGTACATTCTGGTGGTCCTATTTACTTCCTAATGAAAACCTTCTCTTGCCCGTAAATCAGCACTTCAAAGCCCAGAAGTGTTACGATGAACAGAGCTGAACTTGCATGTGTGTCAAACCTGGCAAGCATGGCTGTTTCTTGCAAGATTCCTTTGCTTAATAGAGTATGCACACAGCGGAACACCAAGTCATGATAAACAAAAGAAAAAAGAAAGAAAAGAATATGCACTCATTAAACACTTTCCAGGGACGTCAACTATGTCTTTTTCATGTGTTTCTGTATATTATTGACTCTGAGATAGTATCCATGGTAACACATTTCAAAACAGAAACAACATGTTGCTGATTAAAATGTAACCACTGTTTTCTCATCTCTCAGAATTCCTGTTTTTTACTTATTGGAATGACTTTCATGGCTCGTATAGACACTGATTTGTTTGTGGAGGATATTTATGCAGAGTGAGATGCAGGCGGCAGTGTCCAGCGGGCAAGCTTTGGTGAACGCACGTGCCCGTGTTCCTCAGGCTCCCATCGGGACAGACAGCACATCCGTCCCTCTGGAAAGCTCCCAGCCTCTCCCAGTCGATGCCACCTCCCGCACACAGGCAACTGTGTCTGATTCCCATCTCCACATGTCACTTTTACCCGTTCCAGAGTTAAGGGCGTGATGCATCCCTTGGTTTCTTTCTTTTTTCAGTCAGTTTAACAGTTTGAGATTTGTTCTTACTGTTATGTGTCTCACCCATTCTCTGTAATTTACGTGTGTAACTGTACGTGGTGTGCATATACAACATTGGTTTATTTGCTTTCCAATTAATGGACATTTGTCTTTTTCCAGTTTGGGGCTGTTATAAAGATACCATGGTGTTCTGCTGCTAGTCATTTTGCAAATGTGTGCTTTAGTTACTCTTGGGTAAATGCCTGCGAAGGATTCCAAGGTGGCTGTACCATTTTGCACTCCTGAAGGCAGTGCATGAGCTCTCCAGCATTCCACGGCCTGCCAACGTTTGAGGTTAGTGTCTTTAACTTGGACCGTTCTAGCAGGTGTGCAGTGATGTCTCATCGTGGTTTTAATTTGCAGTTTCCTTGTGGCTAATGATGTTGATTTTTTTTCAAGTGCTTATTGTTCAATCGTGTATCTTTCATGTTGAAGTGTCTGTTCATATCTTTGCAAAATTCGTGTTCTTGTCTTTTGTGTGGACTTGTAGGCGTTACTTATGTAATCTAGAATCTCTCTCAGACATATGTGCTAGAAAGACGTTCTCCCAGTTTGTGGCTTGTCTTTTACCTGATTCATATGTTTTTTGGTAAGTGTGAGTTTTAAATTTTAATGAAGTCCAATGTATTGAATTTTTCTTTTGTGGTTAGTGCTTTCTGTGACTGCCCTGAAGATCTTTGTCCAACCAGTGTCAAAAGGCCATTCGCCTATGTTCTTTTTTGGGGTCCTTATATTTTTAGCTTTTATGTTTAGATCTCTAATTTATCTCAAGTAAAGCCTTCTCTGTGATGTGAGTTGGCTCTTAAACACATATTTTTGAGTATATTTATGAACTCTTTATTCTTTTCCATAAAATACTTAGCTACCCTTATTCTAGTAATGTACTGTCTGGATAACTGCCTTTATGTTAACTTTTCAAAAAATGTCATGCTAGTTCTCTAACTTTGTTCTTTTGGAAGAAAGCTTTGAACATTTTAGGTTCTTTCCATTTTCATACACATTTTAGAACCAAAATATCCATTTCTACTAAAGAGCTTCCTCGGATTCTAACAGGAATTCTGTTGGATCCACAAATCAATTTGGGGGAATTAAAATTATAACATTACTGAGTCTTCTCATCNTGTTGGATCCACAAATCAATTTGGGGGAATTAAAATTATAACATTACTGAGTCTTCTCATCCATTAACTTGGTATGTATCTCCATTTATTGAGGTTTTCTTTAATGTTTCTCAGCAATGCTTTTCAGTTTTCAGTGGCTTGCACGTCTTTTAATAAATTTATTTCTGAGTAGTTTATCTTTCCGATGTTATAGCATATGGCATTTGAATTTTTTTCCAAGTCTTCATTGGTAGTATATAAAAACACAGGTGATTTTATATTGACCTTGTACCTTCAAAACTTGCTATATTCACTGATTAATTCTATAGCATTTTTCTTTGTAGATGCTTTAGGATTTTTTCACTTAATTATGTCATGTGTGATTAAAGATAGTTCTGCATCTTTCTTTTCAATCCTTGTGGCTTTCTTGTTCTTATGTTCATTGCTTTGCCCAGAACTTGTAGTATAATTATAAAAGGAAGAGGTGAGATTATTTCCAATCCTAAAGTGCAAGCATTNCTTGTAGTATAATTATAAAAGGAAGAGGTGAGATTATTTCCAATCCTAAAGTGCAAGCATTCCTTGTTTTATCATTAAGTATAATGTTAGCTATAGACTTTTTTAAAAAATGAGATTTTTTTTTTATCAGAGAAGGTATTTCTCTATTCCTAGTTTTCTGAGAGTTTTGCCATTTAATTACCAAAGTGCATCAGCTAACAAAAATGAACTAAATCTTCTTGTCTAAAGATAGATTTACTGTAACTAAAAACATTTGCATTTAGAGTATAATGTTATTGCAATGCCTAAAAGATTGTATTATTTGTAGTATCTTAAATAGTCCCTCAATTGTGCAAGACTCTTCATCCTTCTTTCTAAATACACTCATGATTATTCCCTTAGCTCCCTCTGACCATCTTCTGAGGCAATTGGACAGTTTTGATACTGAGTCCATTTGGGTTGATATAACAAAATGCCTTAAACTGGGTGGGTTACAGTCAACAGAAATTTATTGCTCACAGTCTGGAGGCTGGAAGTCTGAGGTCAAGGTGTGGCAGGTTCAGTGTCTGGTCAGGGCTGCATCCTGGGTATAGATGGAGTGTTCCCATTGTGTCCTCAGTGTCAGAAGAAGTGAGGATCTCTCAGGAGCCTCTTTCGTAAGGGCACTAATCCCATCCTGAGGGCTCTAGCCTCGTGACCTAATCACCTTCCACAGGTGCCACCTCCAAGTCCTGTCTCCGTGGGGATTAGGATTTCAACCCAGGAATTTTGGGGGACACAAACATTCAGACCATAGCAGATGCCATGTGACAAATGAGTCCCCCCACTTAGACTTCAGGGATTAGACTGTGTGGCTAGGTTGTGTCTGCCCTGAGACTTGACTCTGTTTCTCCTGATCTTTCTTCATCTTCTCCATCCCAC